>NW_023425421.1:0-70000 GCF_014108245.1 Pipistrellus kuhlii | reverse complement strand
TGGACGCCTTCATCTATGACGCAGCTGTGCTCAACTACATGGCCCGCAAGGACGAGGGCTGCAAGCTGGTCACCATCGGCTCCGGCAAGGTCTTTGCCACCACGGGCTACGGCATCGCCCTGCACAAGGGCTCCCGCTGGAAGCGGCCCATCGACTTGGCGCTCCTGCAGTTCCTGGGGGACGGTGCGGCTGCGGAGGGGGGGCTGGGGGAGCACGCCTGAGAGCAGGGGGGGGGGGGGCCCTGGGTCCCCAGGAATGCGGGGATGAGGCCCAGGGCGCCAGGATGGAGGGATGAGGCCACGGGAGGCCTAGACTCCTATATCAGAGGCGGGTCCTCAGGGGATCTCTGCAAAGGTGACCTCTCACTGCACCCCCCCTGGTCCCCCAGATGAGATCGAGATGCTGGAGCGGCTGTGGCTCTCCGGGATCTGCCACAACGACAAGATCGAGGTGATGAGCAGCAAGCTGGACATCGACAACATGGCGGGCGTCTTCTACATGCTGCTGGTGGCCATGGGCCTGTCGCTGCTGGTCTTCGCCTGGGAGCACCTGGTGTACTGGCGCCTGCGGCACTGCCTGGGGCCCACCCAGCGCATGGACTTCCTGCTGGCCTTCTCCAGGGTACAGGGGCCTGGGGGGGGGGGGGGGGGAAGCCAGGGGACCAACAGGTGCAAACCGGCAGGGATGCCCAGGGGTGGGAGGGACCCGCGGGGGTGCAGGAGAGGAGGGAGGGGAAGAGAAGGGAGAGGATGGAGAGGATGGAGGGGTGGAGGGAGAGAAGGGAGGGGTGCAGGAGAAGAGGGAGGGGAGGAGGGAGAGGAGGGAGGGGAGGAGAGAGGGGTCTCCAGCCCGTGGCGCTGACCCCGTCTCTCCCCCTCCACACACACCCCCCCCCCGCAGGGCATGTACAGCTGCTGCAGCGCCGAGGCCGCCCCGCCGCCCGCCAAGCCGCCGCCGCCGCCGCAGCCGCTGCCCAGCCCGGCGTACCCCGCGCCGCGCCCCGCGCCCGGCCCCGCGCCCTTCCTGCCCCGGGAGCGCGCGGCGGTGGACCGCTGGCGGCGCGCCAAGGCCGCGGGGCCGCCGGGGGCCGCGGGGCTGGCGGACGGCTTCCACCGCTACTACGGCCCCATCGAGCCGCAGGGCCTGGGCGCGGGCGAGGCGCGCGGGGCGGCGCGGGGCGCGGGGGGCCGCCCGCTGTCCCCGCCGGCCGCGCCGCCGCCGCAGAAGCCGCCGCCCTCCTACTTCGCCATCGTGCGCGACAAGGAGCCGGCCGAGCCCCCCGCCGGCGCCTACCCCGGCTTCCCGTCGCCGCCCGGGCCGCCCGCGCCCGCCGCCGCCGCGGGGCCGCCGCTGTGCCGCCTGGCCTACGAGGACGAGAGCCCGCCGGCGCCCGCGCGCTGGCCGCGCTCCGACCCCGAGAGCCAGCCGCTGCTGGGCCCGGGCGCGGGGGCCGCGGGGGCCGCGGGGGGCCCGGGGGGCGCCGGGGCCCAGGCCGCGCCCCCGCCGCGCCGCGCCGCGCCGCCGCCCTGCCCGTACCTGGACCTGGAGCCGTCGCCGTCGGACTCGGAGGACTCGGAGAGCCTGGGCGGCGCGTCGCTGGGCGGCCTGGAGCCCTGGTGGTACGCCGACTTCCCCTACCCGTACGCCGAGCGCCTGGGGCCGCCGCCCGGCCGCTACTGGTCGGTGGACAAGCTGGGCGGCTGGCGCGCCGGCAGCTGGGACTACCTGCCCCCGCGCGGCGGCCCGGCCGCCTGGCACTGCCGCCACTGCGCCAGCCTGGAGCTGCTGCCGCCGCCGCGCCACCACAGCTGCTCGCACGACGGCCTGGACGGCGGCTGGTGGGCGCCGCCGCCCCCGCCCTGGGCCGCCGGGCCCCCGCCGCCGCCCCGCCGCCGGGCCCGCTGCGGGTGCCCCCGCGCGCACACGCACCGCCCGCGCGCCTCGCACCGCGCGCCCGCGCCCCCGGCCCCGCACCACCACCGGCACCGGCGCGCCGCCGCGGGGGGCTGGGACCTGCCGCCGCCCGCGCCCACCTCGCGCTCCCTGGAGGACCTCAGCTCGTGCCCCCGCGCCCCCGCGCGCCGCCTCACCGGGCCCTCCCGCCACGCGCGCCGCTGCCTGCACGCCGCGCACTGGGGGCCGCCGCCCGCCGCCGCGCCCCACCGGAGACACCGGGGCGGGGACCTGGGCACCCGCCGGGGCTCGGCGCACTTCTCCAGCCTCGAGTCCGAGGTATGACGCGGCCCGCCCCGGGGGCCCGCCCGCCCCCTCGGTCAGCGCAGGCCACGGCCCGGGGGGGCGCGCGCAGCGGACGGGACCCGCGTGGGATGGGAAGGAAAAGGTGGCACCGGCCGGACCCCGCCTGGAGCAGCGTCCTGTGCCCCTTTCGTTTTCTCGGGGCACCGTGAACCGGAGGGGATGTGGTCCCCGGAGTCTCTCCCGCTGGATGGGGATTTGGTCCCCGGAATCTCACGGGGCGGAGGTCTCGGAGCCCGCTGGACATTTTTTAAAACCCGACAAGGGCTTTTTAACGTCACCACCAGATGGGGCGGGAGGTGGGGGGGTCGCGCCGCGCCCGCGCCCCGCCCCCACGCCCGGGGCCGCGGCCCCCACATCACTGTGCAGCTCCCCGGGCCCGGCCACGCCGCCTCCGGGGAGGCCCGTTTTTAACCTTCCATCCACGGGGACTCAAAACTGTGAGACGCGCTCGCCAAACTGTGACCCTAGACCTGGGCCCCGCCATACACAAACCCCCTGACCCCAGACTGTGACAAACTCCGACCCCTACACATGGTCATCCTCCGACCCCAGACTGTGACCTCGGACCCTAAACTGTGCCCCAGCCCCAGACTGTGCCCCGACCAGACCGCCCCTTGACGTCAAACCGGGACACCCCTCCCCCACCACCTCCTTTTCCACCCCGGGTCACATTTCCCTATTTTGACTTAGGACACACCCCCAACGGAAGCCCCGCCTTTACCCCCTCCCCCCCACAGCGTAGATCCCAACCTGCAGGGGCCAAAACCTCCCATCCATCGCACCTCACTACCTACCCCAGATGCCACCCAACACCCCCTCTCCAAACCTAACCCTTCTTTGGGACCCTTCAGTGATGACCCAGCAGACCCCCCAAGGCCCCCTCTCCCAGACCTCCAGCCCGGCCTGGAGCTGGGTGGTGGAGGAGAGGGTCTGGGAGTCCCCACTCACCACCCACGTTCCTTCCCTCCCTCCTGTCCCACATCGCAGTGTTTGGAATAAACCATGTTTTTACGCCTCCTCCGTCCAAGTGTGAGCTCCGTGTCTGTGTCGTCGTCTCCCCCTCCCCCCCCTTCCCCCAGCACCAGCACCCTCACACCTGTGAAGGGAAACAAACTGAGAGAAGTCCCACAGAGCAGAGACCCTGGAGGGAGGTGGGAGACAAAGGTCCAGAAAGGGGAAGTGAAAAAAGACACCCCCCACCCCCACCCCCACCCCAGAAGAGTCAGGGCTGGACAGAGACCTAGAGATATGGGGGACAGAGAACTCAGGCAAGATCCAGGATCAAACCATTTTAGGATCAAGTCTAGGGTCCCATTTCCTAATGGCTACGGACAACGAGGCTTGCAAGATTCTTAATATCCTGCTCATGCAAGCGCGGAAGAGTGTGTAATGCATTCCAGCCAGTCCGAGGTATCTTGAATACCGTTAATCTCACCAAGGAGAATCTATTTCTAACATTTCATTATGCCAATTAGCCAGACCTCTGCCGCTGATGGGCCATAAAGAGAAGCACTTGTAACAGCTGCCTCCAGAGGATGGACTTTCTGATTAAGTGCTCGCCGACCATAGCTGCCATATGAAGTCCTGGTTAGGCACTTGACTGCCCCCGAGAGGGTAGAATCCACCGACTCACTCACGCCCAGTATCATCCTGTTTACATGAAGCCTTTTGAAATAAATTAAGGCCATCATCACAAGGAGGGGAGAAGAAACCGCTTTGATGGGTCTTCAGAGAACAGAAAAACCCGCGGTCCTGGTCGGCAAGAGCTCTTATTTGCATACATGAATAATCATCGGAGCGGAAAGCAAGCTCTTGGGGAGTCAAAGGTGGAGGAGGCTCAGAACGCTATAGTCTGGAGTAGATGCGCAACACACGCTTCCCCGAGAACTACAACTCCCAGGAGGCCTTGCAACGGCTCCGCAGAAGAGCGCCTCCAAGGTATGCGGCGCCGGTGGTCTCCGCGTATCCACCTCAGGACTTCATGGCTAAACCAGGACGCCGTTACCTTGTTCTCCTTCTCCCTCTCCCCACCGCCCTCTCTAATTGGTGAACTGGAGAGTTTCCAAGGTAACGGCGCCGCCTGGTGGCTCGCCAAGGGAGGTGGAAGGGGGGCGGGGGGGAAGGAAAAAAAAGCGAGAGAGCGCAACCCGGAAGTGACATCATCAACTCGCGCCGACAGCCAGAGGCTTCGAGGATGGCGGCGCGCAAGGGTCGGCGGCGCACGTGTGAGAACGAGGAGCCCATGGAGGCTGAGTCCCGCGAGGCTGGGTCCGAGGGCCCGGCCCAGGTCTATCTGCCCGGCCGGGGGCCGCCGCTGCGCGAAGGAGAGGAGCTGGTCATGGACGAGGAGGCCTACGTGCTGTACCACCGGGCGCAGACAGGTAGGGGGGCACCCAGACTCCTGGCCCCTGGGGAAGGAGGGAGCTGGAATCCTGGATCCTGAGGGGCCCAGGTCCTGAGCCTTTAACTGAAGGGGCGCTCTGAAAGGGAAGACTGGGGGAAGTCTGAGAGGGGTGGCGTCACCCTGGAGGGCGCCGAGATCCCGCTGTCCCATCGTGACTTTCCAACCTCTCCTTCCCTCCCCAGGCGCCCCCTGCCTCAGCTTTGACATCGTCCGGGATCACCTCGGGGACAATCGCACAGAGCTGCCTCTGACACTCTACCTGTGTGCCGGGACCCAGGCGGAGAGCGCCCAAAGCAACAGGTGAGTGAGACCTGAGGCTTTCCTAGGAGTCCGGATTCCCCAGCCTCTTCTGCCCCGAAGTCCAGGAGTCAGCCTCCAGCTTCCCTTCCCCCGGACCAGGAGGTAGGGCTTCCCGCTTTTGCATCCCTCCGACCCCGAGTCAGTTGGGGTTTCCGTCTTCCCTCCTCCCTAAGGATCCTGACGCCCAGCGCCTTCGTCACATCCCACTTTCCCCCAGATTAATGATGCTCCGGATGCACAATCTGCACGGGACCAAGCCCCCGCCTTCAGAGGGCAGCGATGATGAGGAGGAGGAAGAGGAGGAGGAAGAGGATGAAGAAGACCGGAAGCCTCAGCTGGAGCTGGCCATGGTGCCCCACTACGGAGGCATCAACCGAGTCCGGGTAAATACAGTCTAAGCTAGGGGTGTCGAACTCAATCAGAGAAGGGGCCAAAATCTAAAATCCAGCCTAAATCGCGGGCCGAATGGTTTACTGAACAGTCATAAACTGTCATTGTGATGGAAACGCAGCGGAGTGCAGTGATGACAGCGCGGTGCGGGCCACATTGCAAGGCCTGGCGGGACGGATTTGGCCCGCGGGCCTTGTGTTTGACACATGTGGTCTAAGCAGTCTGCTCTACAACTCTGGGGCGCACCCCTACTCTCGCATCTATACCTGCACCTCCTCACGCCCTTCGGCTTTTGGGCAAGCGTCAGGTACATAATTTTACATGTTAGTTTACATATGTCTGTTTTTAAAAAACATATTTTATTGATTTTTACAGAGAGGAAGGGAGAGGGATAGAGTTAGGAACATCGATAAGAGAGAAACATCATAATGCTGCCTCCTGCACACACCCTGCTGGGAATGTGCCTGCAACCTTGACCAGAATCGAACCTAGGACCCTTCAGTCCGCAAGCTGACGCTCTATCCACTGAGCCAAACCGGTCAGGGCTAGTTTACATATGTCTTAGCCATTCTGAATGGTACTGGGTGCTGTGTGAGGAGTTTTGCTTTTTTTATGTTCTGTGAAATGGTGTGAGTTGCAAAACTTGCCTGGTGTAAGGATCAAATAGAACAACATACAACTCTTTCTGTAACTGAAATACAGTTATTTCAGATGCTTGGAAACAGCACCTAGTTGTAATGTGAGTGTCTATGTTTCCTGTTACTTTTCAGGAACTGCTCAGAGCTGTGAGGTTACTCTTGTGGTTTAGGGTTATAGCATCTTTTGATCAGGTTGATGCGAGTTAAATGGGGTGACAAACAGCACTCAGAGCAGTGCTTGGCCTGTGGTTCTGGCTGTGCATTTCCATCAGTGTTAACCTGTTTTGGGTACTGTCTTGGACTCTAGGGATTTAACAGGGAGCAAAAGGTCTTGGGACGTACATGCTGCTGGAGAAGGGGGCAAGAACAAAATTAGTAGATGTGTACCGTGTCAAGGTGCTAAGTGTTGTAGAGGGAAAATAAAGTCAGGTAAGGGGTTAGGGTGTTCCTGTGCGGGTTGCTATTTTATTTATTTTTTTTAATATATTTTATTGATTTTTTACGGAGAGGAAGAGAGATAAGAGAGCTAGAAACATCAATGAGAGAGAAATATCGATCAGCTGCCTCCTGCACACCCCACACTGGGGATGTGCCCGCAACCAAGGTACGTGCCCTTGACCGGAATCGAACCTGGGACCTTTCAGTCCGCAGGCCGATGCTCTATCCACTGAGCCAAACCAGTTTCGGCGGGTTGCTATTTTAAATAGCGTGGCCCGGGACATGCTCACTGATAAGGAGCCATTTATACAGAGACCCACAGGAAGTGAGGGAGCGAGCCAAGGGTGTGTGGGAAAAGGTGTGCAGACAAGGAAAACCGTGTACAGGTGTGGGGCGAACTTGGCATGTTGGAGGAGTTTTTGAGAGAAGCTGGGGGGAACCAGTGTGTTTAGAGCCGAATGAGCAAGGGGTATGGCGGCAAGACCTCGGGGGTGGGCCCACACAGACAGGTCGGTTAGGGCCTTGGAGCCCGTTGTAAGGACTTGGCTTTTACTCGGGGAGACGTTGGGAGCCTGGGAGAGTCTGGAGCACAGGAAAGACGGGATCTGACTTGTGTGTTCACTCCTCTTCCTGCTGAGTTCAGAAGAGACTGCAGGAAGACAAGGGCAGCAGACAGTCCTGTGGGGGCTGTAGTTCAGGAGAGGGATGGCATCAGTAAGCGACAACAATAGAGGTGGTGGGAATTTTTCCAGTTCTCACCTGAGGATAGTTCTCCGTTGATTTTTAAAAATATATATCTTATTGATTTTTTAAAAATATATTTTATTGATTTTGTACAGAGAGGAAGGGAGGATAGAGAGTCAGAAACATGGATGAGAGAGAATCATCAACCAGCTGCCGCCTGCACACCCCCTACTGGGGATGTGCCCACAACCAGTGTACATGCCCTTGACCGGAATCGAACCCAGGACCTTTTGGTCCGCAGACTGACGCTCTATCCACTGAGCCAAACCGGTTTCGGCATATATCTTATTGACTTTTTATAGAGAGAGAGGGAAAGGGATAGAGAGTTAGAAACATCGATGAGAGAAAAACATCCATCAGCTGCCTCCTGTACACCCCCTGCTGGGGATGTGCCCGCAACCAAGGTACATGCCCTTGAGTAGAATCAAACCCAGGACCCTTTGGTCCGCCAGCCGATGCTCTATCCATTGAGCCACACCAGCCAGGGCGAAGTGGTGCATTTTTAGTGGGATCAGCATAGGTGTCGGGTTGAGGAAGAGACGAGTCTAAAAACAGGTCCTGCCGTTTGGGGAGGAGTAGGTTGCAGTCGGCACTTTGGAGCTTGGCTTTGATCTGGTGAGGTTTGCGCAGTCCTGAGGTTTGTGATCTGAGTCTGGAGTTCAAGGAGGTCGAGGCGAGGCGGAAAGCCTGAGGCCTGGGACTCTCCCACACTGAGAGGGCTGCAGAGACCCGAGTCTGATGAGGGCTGCCGGGAATTACAGCCTTGATTCCTGGGAGACTTGAAGGAGTTTTCCCAGCACCACCTCTGCTGCAGGGTGGGGAGCTGTCCCTGGTACCAAGCTGGGCTTGTGGACTGTGGTCCTCTCCTGCAAAGGATTCTGGGGGTGGTTGTCCCAGCCCTGGGGGTGGGGGTGTCTGGGGAACTGCAGTGCTAGTCTCAGGGGTGCTAGCAGCTGTGGCCACCAACCTGAGCCTCCTGCCCCTCCCATCTCCTCCTGTCCGCCCCCCGCAGGTGTCCTGGCTGGGCGAGGAGCCGGTGGCGGGGGTGTGGTCGGAGAAGGGCCAGGTGGAGGTGTTTGCGCTGCGGCGGCTCCTGCAGGTGGTGGACGACCCCCAGGCCCTGGCCGCCTTCCTCCGGGACGAGCAGGCTCGCGTGAAGCCCATCTTCACCTTCGCCGGCCACATGGGCGAGGGCTTCGCGCTGGACTGGTCCCCCCGCGTGCCCGGTGAGCCCCGGGGGCGGGCGCCTGGTCCTGGGGCGCCGGAGGGAGCTGGGTCTGCGGCAGGGGAGGGTGCTGACTCCAGGGAGGGGGCTGCGCCGGGCCAGCTGGGACCAGGTGGTTTTCCGACGCCCCAGGGCGCCTGCTGAGCGGTGACTGTCAGAAGAACATCCACCTCTGGACGCCCACGGACGGCGGCTCCTGGCACGTGGACCAGCGGCCCTTCGTGGGCCACACGCGCTCCGTGGAGGACCTGCAGTGGTCCCCGACCGAGGACACGGTGAGGCAGGCCGGGGCCTGGACTCCTGGGTCTTCTTTTTAAATTATTATTATGTATTTTTATTGATCTCAGAGAGGAAGGGAGAGAGAGAGAGAGGGAGAGTCATTGATCGGCTGCCTCCTACACACCCCCTCCTGGGACCAAGCCGGCAGCCCAGGCCTGTGCCCTGCCTGGAAATGGAACCAGTGACCTCTTGGTTCCCGGGTCAGCAGTCACCCCACTGTGCCACACCGGCCGGGCTGGATTCCTGGATCTTAAAGGAGGAGGGGCCCACTGCTGGCACCTGGTCTCGGCGGGGTGCAGGGAACCCCGGGCGCTCAGACTCCTCTTCCAGGTCTTCGGCTCCTGCTCCGCTGACGCCTCCATCCGCATCTGGGACATCCGGGCCGCCCCCAGCAAGGCCTGCATGCTCACCACGGCCGCCGCCCACGACGGGGACGTCAACGTCATCCACTGGAGCCGCCGGGAGCCCTTCCTGCTCAGCGGCGGGGACGACGGGGCCCTCAGGGTGTGGGACCTGCGGCAGTTCAAGGTGTGTTCCCAGCGAGGCACCTGCCGGAGCTCCCGTTCCCAGCAGCCACTGGGGTCTGTGGGCTCGCCCTCCGAAGGGGTCTAAGACGCCAGAGCTGGGGGCGCCCTTTCCCTGGCCCAGCCCCTTCCGGCGACAGATGGGACGCGGGCTCAGCAGGAGGATGGCTTGTGGCTGCCGTAAAAGCCGTTCTACCAGTCTGAGAGCTGACGAGAGAAGAGGCCGAGGCTTCGGAGCCCAGCCCCTCCGTGCAGGCGCGGTGCAGGCAGAGAGAGGCCGGGAGCGGGGAGACGCTGTGGCCCAGCCACGCTGCCTGTTGGTCGCGCTGAGGCTTCTGGGCAGGAAGGTTGCTGTATCCACGATCTGCCCGGGCGAAGCCCTCACTTCCCAGGGCTCGGCGCCTTCCCAGGACCACCGTGTCCTGGTCTTTCTCCCTGCCGGGGTCTTGGTTCTCTAGAAGCTCCCCTGGGAAGGTTCTAGAAAAGGCTTCCAGCCCCCCAGGCAGGTGCGTGGCCAGGTCACACGGCCGAGTTGATGGGAACTCTGGAGACACGTCTCCAAATGAGCCCCTGTGTGTAGGAAAAGGGGCTTCTCAATTCTTTGCATCTGCTGCTCCTGCAGCCCGGAGCCCTGCTCCCGCCCCTTTAAGGCCATCGGGCCCCTGGGAGGACACCCCTTCCAGGGGCCGGCTTCTGCGCAGGTGAAACCAGGTTCCCAGCGGCCCCTGGGACATGAGGCCATTGTTACCAGCTGTACCTCCCTCTGTCCCTTTCAGAGAATCGGGTTATGGGGCCTCAGAGCGGAGCCCTGGTTGAACCCCGAGGCTGGAGAGGGTTGGGCTCTGCCGGGGGCACCCCAGGACTGGGGCGGAGGTGCTCGGAGCCCCTGACTCCTGTCTTCCCGCAGTCCGGCTCCCCAGTGGCCACGTTCAAGCAGCACGTGGCCCCCGTGACCTCCGTCGAGTGGCACCCCCAGGACAGCGGGGTCTTCGCAGCCGCGGGCGCGGACAACCAGGTCACACAGTGGGACCTGGCGGTGGAGCGGGACCCCGAGGCGGGCGACGCGGAGGCCCAGCCCGGGCTGGCGGACCTGCCCCAGCAGCTGCTGTTCGTGCACCAGGGCGAGACGGACCTGAAGGAGCTGCACTGGCACCCGCAGTGCCCCGGGCTGCTGGTGAGCACCGCGCTGTCCGGCTTCACCGTCTTCCGCACCATCAGCGTCTGAGGCGCCGGCCCGGCCCGGCCCTCCCCTCGGGAGCTTCCTGGAAGGGACTCCTGCAGGTCTGCGCACCGGGCCTCCGAAGAGGGACTCTGCTCGGCCCGCTGGCCACCATGACCGTTCTGCTGGGCTTACTCTTCTCTACGGGACTTGGTTTGGCCTGGTGAGCCCTCCCACCGAAGGGCTTGGTGTGATCCTGGCGCTCAAAGCAGCGTCACCCGCCTTCCGGGCCTCGCGGACCACCTCCGGGTGTGACTCCAGCGCCCCCACCAGACCTGGTTCAGCCCTGACTCACCCCCGCTCTCAGGGACTCTGGGGGCCCAATAACGGGACACTTTGTCAGCTGAGGCACTTGGCTGTACCCTTTGCCCTCAGGGAACTCACGTGCTTTGCAATGACTGGGCCGAGTTTGAGGGGTGTGTCCTGGCCCCCCTCACCACCCCCACCGCCCCCGGAGAATTAGGCTCTGCCTCTTGTCTTCCTGCCGCTGGGTTTGGCCAGGACTCCCCAGTGGGGGCTGCGGGGCTGCTGGAGGCCGGTGTGTGGAGGGAGGAAAGTCGGGGGCGGGGTCCTAAGGCCAATAAAGGACGGGAACGGCCTGATGTGTGAGACTCGTCCTCCCGGCCGCTTCGCTGAGAGAACTGGGGAGGAGCAGGGACCTGGCACCTGCTCCAGCCTTCAGCCCACTGGGCGCAGTCCCTCCCGCCTTCCTCCCACATCTCACTCCATCGGGCTCACTCTGCGTCTCCGGGGGCATCGCACCTGTGACCCCGGCTTCCTAAGGCTTTGTCGCAGGGAGAACCAGGTGCCCCCGTTTCTCCTTCAGCCCCAGCTCCTTTATCATCATCTCGCCCCTTTTGTTCCCTCCTCCATGCCCCCGTCTTCCCGTGGCTCCTGGCCCCAGGCTGGCCCCGCCCCCTCCTGTGTGTCTGCCGCCTCCAGCCTGCCTGGGCCGCAGCCCAGCCGCCTGCCTGGCTGTCCTCCCTGGCTCCCCCTCTGCGGCTCTGAGCTGGCCCCACCCCCTGCCCCCCCTCGGCCAGGCCTCTGATCCGCCTGTGGACACAGAGGTTGGGCCCCTGGGGCTGAGGACACGGCAGCCATCAGCAGCCACACAGGAGCCCCCGCGGAGGGCATGGGGGTGGGCCGCCCCTCCAGGTATGTGCTCCGTGCAGGAGCCTGGGCAGGGGCCCGGGGCTGCGGGCTCTCCCACCTCCTCCACCTCCGCCCCCTTGCTTGGGTGGCATCTCCAGCATCCCCACCCCATCCTGCTGCCCCCCTCGGAGAGGTCCCGTCTTACCCTCAGTGACAGTCCAGCCCCAGAACAATCGCTCCCTTCAAATTCGGTGCCTCCGACTGACCCCCCCTCCCCATGGACATTTTGTGCTTTTTTTCACTGCCCCCCCCCCTCATCCTCCATCTCAGTGGAACCTCTTTCTGTCCCATCTCTGTCTTCCATTGGTCTCTGCCTCCCGTCTCCCCTTCCCCTTCCCTAAGACACCACCTCCATGGCTTTCCCAATTGCTTCTCCTCTGCCCGTGTTGCTCTCCTCTCTCCCTGGGCCTCTGTCCGCCATCCGTCTCCCATTGTCTGTCCCCCTCCCTCTGGGTCCCTGTCCCTCCCTCTGGTCTCTGTCCCCCTCCCTCTGGGGGTCTCCCTCTGTCCCTGTGCCCTTCCCTCTGGTTCTCTCCACCCCCACATCGCTCTTCTCGGGCTCCCTCTCTCCCTGCTCATGTCCGATTCTGTACCCTGTCTTTCTTTGCCCAGGCTCTGCCCCACACCCCTCCCATCAGCCTCTGCCCCCCAGCCTGCTTCCAGGACCCCTCCGTGGTGAGGGCAGGGGAGGTACCCGGGCTCCGGAGGGGTGGACGTGTTCCTTTGGGGAGGAGGGAGGGATTGGGCCTGGGGGCGGGGCTTCTGGGCCTCAGATTAGGCGGTGACTTAGACCCGAAGTGCAGGCACCTTAAGCCCCGTCTCCTTTATAGAAACGTTAAGCTGCTCCCCAGCAGGTCGAGGGGGGGGGGGGCGACTCAGGCTCTGGAGCCTTGCCCTCCAGCCTGCTCCTGTGGGGCAGCGGGCCCCCCTGAGTCCGAGTAGCATCCACCCATGGAAGCTGGGCCATGTGGGGTGCAGACAGGCCCCCCGAGAGGAAGCCCCTGCCCCATCTGCTCTGGGAAACGGACACGGTCCTGTCGGGCTGAGTGTGGGCCTCGGTTTACTTGGGAGGCAGAGTCCCGGGTTGGAAAGGGCAGAACCCACACTGGCCCCCGCCTTCGCACTGCAGGGGTCTGGCCGGGCCTCGGCCTGTTCCCCACGCTGTGGCCCGGAGCAGTGACCCTGGCCTCCGGCGTCCTGAAGAGCTGAGCGGCGGGTCTGGTGGAGCCCAGTGCTGGGCGGGGACATCCAGGGGCTCATCCTGCTGCCCAGGAATGGCAGGCGCTCGGGACCCGCCGGGATGGGGGTCCCTGCCCCAGGCTCAGGCTGGGCACCCAAGGCCCCGGTGGGAGTCCAGGGCTCGCCATTTTCCAGCTGAGGGACCAAGGGGGGACCAGTGGTGTCGCCTGTGACAAGGGACGTCCCAGGGTTGTGGTGAGAGACAGGTGAGGGTGTGAGGAGGCCCCGGCTGGGATGGTGCTGCGTCAGGGGGAAGCCAGTTCGCCTCCCCTCGGCCCTCATCGGTGGCACACGGCACAGAGTGGGGACATCAGGCAGGAGAGGATTGCACATGTCCAGGTCAGGGCCTAGATCCGCACCTTAAACCTGCCTTCCGGGACTGGCCTCGGTTTCCCCTTTTTGGCAAACCATCTCTTCGCAGCCAGAGTAATTATGGGCAAAAACAGAGTTGGGTTACACCCTGGGTGCCAGACACAGCCAGGCCCCGTGCGCCCACCTGAGCCTCCGCTCTGAGGAATGGGCGAAATGAAGCCCAGGTGCGGGGCTGTCCGGGTGGGCATGGAAGGCAGGTGCAGAGCTGGAGGCCTGGGGGAAGAAAGGAGGACCCTTTGGTATTGAACTTGACATTGACTGAGAGCCCTCTCTTTAAGCTGAGGGCCCCCAGTCCTGCCGGAAGCCCATCAGGATCCCGGGGGCATATCATATGCATGTGCTTGGTACATGTTGATAAAACCAATAGGCCAACTATTTTTTATTTTAATATATTTTATTGATTTTTTTACAGAGAGGAAGAGAGAGGGGAAGAGAGTTAGGAACATCGATGAGAGAGAAACATTGATCCAGCTGCCTCCTGCACACTCCCCACTGGGGATGTGCCCACAACTAAGCTACATGCCCTTGACCGGAATCGAACCTGGGACTCTTTAGTCTGCAAGCCTACACTCTAGCCACTGAGCCAAACTGGTTTCGGCATAGGCCAACTATTTCATCCCTGGTCCATGTAGGTCCCTGCCCCCAGCGTGCCAGATGTTACCTGCAGCTGCTGGAGGGGGATGAGGTCTGCAGGTCCGCGACCAGCCCCTTCCCCCCTCCTCTCCACACTGTCCAGCTGATGAGATTCTCTCCATTTCACAGATGAGGAAACTGAGGCTCAGGAAGGGATGTGACTCACCACCAGTCCTCCAGCTAGTGAATGGCAGAGCCGGATTCACTCAAAAGCCCAAGGTCCTTCTTCTGGATCCTTCTTCCTTCCAAGGTGGTGGGTTTTTGTCCCCACCCCACTGATGAGAAAATGGACTCCAGAAAAAGGAAGTCAGTTGTCTCAGGGCAGGTAGTGGGTCAGCAACTGAGCCAGGATCGGGCCTTGGGTCTATATATAACTGGAAGCCATTCCTGACCTTGACAGAGAAGTCAGTTTCCCCATTTTACAGCTGAGGAAACTGAGGCTCAGAAAGAGTTGCCCAAGGTCTGAGAGTCGGGGGGAGCTGGGTTGGTTTGTGTATTTTTGGATACAAATTTCTTAGATTGCCGAAACCGGTTTGGCTCAATGGATAGAGCGTCGGCTTGGGGACTGAAGGGTCCCGGGTTCGATTCCGGTCAAGGGCATGTAATTCGGTTGCAGGCATATCACCAGTAGGGGGTGTGCAAGAGGCAGCTGATTGATGACTCTCATCCATGTTTCTAACTCTCTATCTCTCTCCTTTCCTCTCTGTACAAAATTAATAAAATATATATATTTTTTAAAATCAATAAAATATATTTTTTTAAAAATTTCTTAGATAATATGATTTGCAACTCTTTTCCCCCATTAGTGAGTTCTCTTTCACCTTGTTAATGTCCTTTGAAGCAGAAAAGTATTTACTTTGATGAAGTTCAATTTTTTTTAATATATTTTATTGATTTTTTACAGAGAGGAAGGGAGAGAGATAGAGAGCTAGAAACACCGATGAGAGAGAAACATCGACCAGCTGCCTCCTGCACACCCCCTACTGGAGATGTGCCCACAACCAATGTACATGCCCTTGACCAGAATCGAACCTGGGACCTTTCAATCCACAGACCGACGCTATATCCACTGAGCCAAACCAGTTTCAGCTGAAGTTCAATTTATTGATTTTTCTCCTTTTGTTGCTTGCGCTTTCTGAACTTTTTTTTTTTATTATTGTTATTGGTTGCTGGTTTGTTTGTTTTTTAATTTTGCGTCAGCCTCTATTGGCTGCTATTTTACTTTAATCCTCACCCGAGGTGTTTTATATCTATAATTTTTTTTTTTTTTTTTTTTTTTTGTGGAGCTAGAACTTGAACTCAAGGACAAACACTCACAAAGCATATGCTTTTTTTTAATTTTTAATTTTTTGATTTTTCACAGAGAGGAAGAGAGAGGGATAGTTAGAAACATCGATGAGAGAGAAACATCAATCAGCTGCCTCCTGCACACCTCCTACTGGGGATGTGCCCGCAACCAAGGTACACGCTCCTGACTGGAATCGAACCTGGGACCCTTCAGTCCACAGACCGACGCTATATCCACTGAGCCAAACTGGCTTCAGATTGAGGATATATTTTTATTGATTTGAGAGAAAGAGAGGAAGAGAGGGGAAGGGAGAGTGAGAGGGAGAGATCAGTTGCCTCCCACATGCACCCCCACCCGGGATCGAACCAGCAACCTAGGTTTGTACCCCGACTGGGAATCAAACCGGAGACCTTTGGGAGTATGGGAGGATGCTCCAACCATCTGAGCCACCCGGCCGGGGCCTGGGCTTCCTTTTGAACCACAGGGACCTCAGCCTCCAGCTGAGAGCCAGTGACCCCTTCGTGGTTATGGGCTTGGGCTCTGGAGCTAGACTGCTAGCACTCAAGCCCGTTTAATCAGCTGTAACCTTGGGCACGTTCAACATTCCGTGCCTCAGTTTCCTCATCTGTAAATTGGGGAAATAATGCCTACGGTGTTGTGAGGCTCAAATCAGAAAATTCACGCAACGAGTTCGCAGCAGCGTGTGGCACTGCAGATGCTGGCTGACACATCATTGTGGCTCAGTGGTGGTGGTGTGATAGCCATAGTTACAAAAGTACCTCCTGTCATTACAAGTGTTACTGTCACAGTTGTTCAGGCTGTACTGTTGTGGCTTTCGAGGTGAGCATTCTTTTTCTTAAATATATTTTTTTTATTTATTTATTTTTACAGTGGAAGAGAGAGGGATAGAGAGCTAGAAACATCCGTGAGAGAGAAACATCGATCAGCTGCCTCCTGCACACTCCCCAAGGGCAACCAAGGTATGCCCTTGACCGGAATCGAACCCGGGACCTTTCAATCCGCAGGCTCATGCTCTGAGCCAAACCGGTTTTGGCAAGGTGAGCATCCTTCCACCCAATTTCCATACGAGGCCACCAGGGCCCAGGGAGCATGCCCACCCATTCCCGGCACCTCTGACGGTTCTGCCCATCTCTTGTCCCTGCAGGTTCGGGGCGCCCGCCCCCCACTAGCCCCAGCGGAGGGGCTGTCCCCGCCCATGGGCCTGGCCGAGGCCCTGCGCCGCCTGAGCGGCGCCCTGGCTTCCGGGGACGGCGGGGCGGGCGATGAGGAGGCCGGGCCGGGGCTGTGCCGCAACGGGTGGGCCCCGGCCCAGGCCCCGGCCGCCGGGCGGCGCCGCGGGCGCTTCGTCAAGAAGAACGGCCACTGCAACGTGCGCTTCGTGCACCTGGGCGGCCAGGGCGCGCGCTACCTGAGCGACCTGTTCACCACGTGCGTGGACGTGCGCTGGCGCTGGATGTGCCTGCTCTTCTCCTGCTCCTTCCTGGCGTCCTGGCTGCTCTTCGGCCTGGCCTTCTGGCTCATCGCCTCGCTGCACGGCGACCTGGCCGCGCCGCCGCCGCCCGCGCCCTGCTTCTCGCACGTGGCCAGCTTCCTGGCCGCCTTCCTCCTGGCGCTGGAGACGCAGACGTCCATCGGCTACGGCGTGCGCAGCGTCACGGAGGAGTGCCCGGCCGCCGTGGCCGCCGTGGTGCTGCAGTGCATCGCCGGCTGCGTGCTCGACGCCTTCGTCGTGGGCGCCGTCATGGCCAAGATGGCCAAGCCCAAGAAGCGCAACGAGACGCTCATCTTCAGCGAGAACGCCGTGGTGGCGCTGCGCGACCGCCGCCTCTGCCTCATGTGGCGCGTGGGCAACCTGCGCCGCAGCCACCTGGTGGAGGCCCACGTGCGGGCCCAGCTGCTGCAGGTGCGGGGCCCAGGCCCCACCCGGAGGCGGGGGAAGGGGGTGCCCCTGGGGATTGTGGGAGATGTAGGCCTGAGGGCGAGGCGTGTGTTGGACGTGGAGGGTGCGCGAACTACAACTCCCAGCAGTCTCTGGGACAGGAACCCTCTCGCTTTACTTGTGGCTGGAGTTTGAGTTCGGGAGCAGTTGTGGGAGATGTAAATCCTAGACTTGAGACAGATTTTTAAAAATATATATTTTATTGATTTTTTTTTTTACAGAGAGGAAGAGAGAGGGATAGAGAGTTAGAAACATTGATGAGAATCAGCTCCCTCTTGCACACCCCCCACTGGGGATGTGCCCCCAACCAAGGTACATGCCCTTGACCGGAATCGAACCTGGGACCCTTCAGTCCGCAAGCTGACGCTCTATCCACTGAGCCAAACCGGTTTTGGCTTTAGACAGATTTTTTTTTTTAATATATTTTATTGATATTTTACAGAGAGGAAGGGAGAGGGATAGTTAGAAACATAGATGAGAGAGAAACATCAATCACCTTCGTCCTGCTTACCTCCTACTGGGGATGTGCCCACAACCACGGTACATGCTCTTGACCAGAATTGAACCTGGGACCCTTGAGTCCGCAGGCCGACATTGAGACAGATTTTGAGACACAAAGCTTTCTGGGGTGTGAGGGGCCCCCCTATGGAATTGTGGGGAATCTAAGCCTTGAGGGGCATAGGGGCTCTGAACTCAGACACCTCTGGGGGCTGGGAAAGGGCCTCGGAGGGGTGTGAGGACCTGTAGTTTTGCGGGTGGTGTAAATCGCAGTGGCTTATGACTTGAGGCCTGGCTGCTGTGGGATTGTGGGAGATGCAGGTCCCAGGATGGGGTACAGCTCTCACCTAAGCAGCCGTGGAACACAACTGTTCATGGCCTCTGGGCATGGGGTCCTGCGGCCTTTGTGGGAAACTTTGTTCCCCATCTCAGCGGCCCAGCCTCTCCCACCAGCCTCCTGCTCGGAGGGGTACAGAGCCAGGGTTGGGACACTCTTGAATTTTATCTTCTCAGCAACAAACAAAACAACTTTCATTGGCTCCTGGGGTAGTGGCTCCCTCCAACTCTCTGCAGAAAGGCGCTTTTTGCTTTAGTGTTTCTAGAACTGAGGCCAGACTGCCCACATTCTGAGGCTAGCTGCCCTTGTCCACGTGGTCACGTGACCTTGGACTGAGCTTGTACTTGGGTGAGAGGGAGAACAAGGTGGTGGTGGGAGCTCCAGCTCCTAGTAGCGACTGGGGTCTCCGGGAGACAGACAGGTGGGAGAGAATGGGCCCCACCCTCCATCTCTCTCTCCTGGACTGAGACACTAGGACTCATTGTCTATCCCAGAAGCCTATGGGATACTGGCCTGGCCTGGGAGGTGGGTATGGAACCAGCGGGCAGGTGGGGTGAAACTGCCAGTGCCTGGCCTGTGGACTGCATACCCTCCTCCCCATCACACACGTGCACAGGGGCTGCAGGGCCTGGGGTGCAGAGCGCCCATAAGCTGGGATGAAGCAGTGGAGAATGCAGGATATTGGACCTGGATTGTCATCCTGGTTTATCTTTCTCTGTTCACTGAAAGCCGTTTTTCTTTTCCTCCAATTGCTGCTTGGATGTCATTCTTTCCTTCTGTTTCTTTACCTTTATCTCTGCTTTGCTGATTTCTGTGGCTCTGTCCATGTCCCTCTGTCCCTCTCTTCCTCTCTCCCTTGTCTCCTCCTCGGGTTTCTATCCCCAAACCCCCTGAGTCTCTGTCCCTCTCTCTGTCTCTCTGGGTCTCTGTCCCCTCTTTCTCCGAGCCCGCCCTTCCTCCCCCTGGGCCTCATCCCCCTCTCTCTGACTCTCCCCCCCCAACCCTCACCCCTACGAGTCTCTGCTCTCTCTTTTCCTGCATGCCCACTGCTTCCTGTCACCATGTCCGTCTCCCTCCGCCTCCCTGCACCTGTCTCGGGCCCCTGGCCGCTCGCTGCAGCCTCGGGTGACCCCCGAAGGGGAGTACATCCCGCTGGACCACCAGGACGTGGACGTGGGCTTCGACGGCGGCACGGACCGCCTCTTCCTGGTGTCCCCCATCACCATCGTGCACGAGATCGACGCCTCCAGCCCCCTCTACGAGCTGGGGCGCGCCGAGCTGGCCCGGGCCGACTTCGAGCTGGTGGTCATCCTGGAGGGCATGGTGGAGGCCACGGCCATGACCACGCAGTGCCGCTCCTCCTACCTCCCCGGGGAGCTGCTCTGGGGCCACCGTTTCGAGCCCGTCCTCTTCCAGCGCGGCTCCCAGTACGAGGTGGACTACCGCCACTTCCACCGCACGTACGAGGTCCCGGGGACCCCCGTCTGCAGCGCCAAGGAGCTGGACCAGCGGGCAGAGCGGGACTCCCGCGGCCCCAAGGCCGGCTTCCCCGACTGTCTGGCGGCTTTCTGCTACGAGAACGAGCTTGCGCTGAGCTGCTGCCAGGAGGAAGAGGAAACCCAGGACGGGGCGGAGTCGGAGGCAGAAGAGGGGGCCGCCAGCCCCCGAGGACTCACACCAACCCCGTCTCTGGCCCCGCCCCCGTGATACCGGCTGGTGCCCCCTCCCCCCCCATTTGTAGCCCCTTCCCAGGGGCAGCAACATGGAGAGATGGGGCCCTCCGCTGGGACCTGCAGGCCAGCTGGGTAAACCGTTAGCCGGTGACGTTCTGCCTGCCTAGTGGGCGTGGCGCGCTCCCTCCTGAGACCCCTTTATTGGCTGGATTCCTCAGTCTCGGCAGGGCTAAGGGATCCAGGATTCTGGACCCCACCCAGGAGGCACGGGCTGGTGGTTCTAGATTCTTCTACATGGCTGGCTTGGGTTGTTGAGCAGGGTCAGGCATCAGTCATACAGACTGCCTCTGGGGGAGGAAGTCGGCAGGTCTCAAAGCAGCGGGAGAGAGAGGGAGAGTTTACAGGTCTGGGTCGGTCTGCTATGCAAGGGACCATGCGGCTCGGCTCAGCCAACCAAGCAGCAAGTCATCTTTCTCTAGACCACCTGAGGAGGGAAACGTATGGAATGCTCCGAAATTCCAGGGCTATTTGGATTGACCTGGAATGTCAATTACAAGCCCAGAAAAGACCTGTGATTCCAGAAAGCCCGTGTTTTGAGACTGTTCATCTGATCGACCTTAGATAGTAGAAGTACTTCCAGAATCTAAAGAAACTGTGCTTCTGGAATGCACAAAACAATGGAGAGTCTGTTGGTCTAGAGCAGTGGTCAGCAAACACATTAGTCCACAGAGCCAAATACCAACTACAACGATTGAAATTTCTTTCGAGAAACACATTTTTTTTAAACCTGAACTATCTAGGTAGGTACGTTGTTATGAACTTAATTAGGGTACTGCTCAGCTGGCCTCTGCTAAAAACTCAAGGGGCAAAGAGCCGCCGTTTGCTGACCACTGCTCTAGAAAGACTGAAGTGACATAGAGGGAGTTCCTGATAGCAGGTAGCTCCAGACCAGTGGCTGTAGAACGCCAAGGCCAGAGGAGAATCGATGCTTCTAAATGACCCACAGGTGTGTTTATTAAAGTGCCATTCTAGAATGTCCAAAGGAATCAAGATTCCGCGGCTCTCGATCGACCACAGAGTCAAGGAAGGACTGGCGGTTCCGGATGACTCCTGTGTGGTCCTGTCATGCCAAAGGGAGCTGAGGCGTCAGGGATCCGGTGCTGCCCGTGACCAAACCCTGGACGTGCCAGTCGGCTCCTGTCACAGGTGGACTCGGGACTTGCTAGACAGCGATTCTGGGCTGGCCTGAAGGTGAGGGCCCAGACAAGGCCCCGTGGACAAACAGGGCTGGTTCCTGGGCAAGGGGAGGGAGGGGACCGTGGCTGGTGAGTCTACGATGCTCTGGAATCCTACACCCAGTGATGTGTATCTATTTCTTAAAGACGTTACATATGTGTGTATGATATATAATATAAATACAGATATCTATCCCCCCCCCCATGGTTCTTTTTAAAAAAAAACACACATATTTTACTGATTTTTTTTAACAGAGAGGAAGGGAGAGGGATAGAGAGTTAGAAACATCGATCAGCTGCCTTCTGCACACACCCCCTACTGGGATGTGCCCGCAACCAAGGTACATGCCCTTGACTGGAATCGAACCCAAGACCCTTGAGTCCGCAGGTCGACGCTCTATCCACTGAGCCAGACCGGCTTCCTCCCTTCCCCCCCCCCCCCCCCGGTGGTTCTTACAGAGGGTTAGAAGTGGACGGAATCCTTTCTAAGGACCCAGAAGCTTTGTTCTGAATCCTAGCTCTGCTTAAGGACTGTGTGGCTGGGCACACTACTCCTCTTTCCTCCCTCGGTTTCCTCGTCTGTAAAAAACGGGGCATTGGAACTTGACCTTCTCCAAGGGCCTTTCCCGGCCATGATTCCTCACTTCACTGAGGGGGGCGTGGGGCTGAGGGTCCTAGAGACTTCCCAGCTCTTCCTGGTGCCGGGACACGTGGCCTTCCAGGGATGGGAGCGCTCGGGGAGGCCAGCACTGAATTTGAGCATCTGAAGGACAGGGCGGGCTGGTGCAGGGGGGCTGTGGCTCAGGGCCAGAACCAGCGCCTCCCTCGTCCAGCTTGGCGGACAGGAGGGAGCTCTGCATACCAGGGGCCAGGATGTGGTTAGGGGGAGACTCGTCCCCCAGGTGAAGCCACTGGGAGCCTGGTGCTGTGCCTGTGAGTGTGCTTCTGGGGCCTGGCCTCTGCCCACGCTTCTATCTGCCTAAGTGGCCCAGCAGGCAGGGAGCCAGCTGCAAAAGGATCCGTCCCCACCCCCGAGTCCCACCCGGTCCCGGGACTGAGGGCGGCCACTGGCATTGCCCACCAGCCTGCCCAGGTGCTGCACCAGCCCAGGGCCTCCCTTCTGGCTTCCCCACCGCCACCTCCCTTTATCCGCAAGAATCCCTGAGTAATAACCGGACGGGATTAATTAGCTGGCTGCCCTCCCAGCTCAGGGCGTCTGGGGGAGGGCCGGGGACCATGGAAATAGGAGTGGAGAAGAATGCTAAGTGTGAGGCGAAGGAACAGGGGAAGGGTTCTGCTTGGAGTGGGGTCCTGGCTGGCACACAGGCTGGGTTTCCAGGCCAGAGGACAGGTCCCGGGCCTCTGCTAAAGGCCAGTGAGATTAGGAAGCTCCATGTCTAATCTGTCCGTTTAGCCAGATCCCAGCTCTGAATCTGTCTCTCCCTGCCTAGCCCATGGGAATGAGGACAAGCGCCCTGTCACTGCCTCAGACCCCGTTAGGGACCTGCCGGTGACAGGGTGCCCAGGTCCTCCCTTCTGCTCAGGGTCCAGCACCCGCTTTGCCTGCCAGGCATGGGGGTGAGAGTGGGGTGGGGTTAGAGCCTCAGGTGCAGGAGGACTCTGAGAGGAGGGAGGGGAGCACCTGAAGGGAGGCGAGTTGTAGAGAAGGAAGAGGACCCTGAGAAGTGGGTGAGGAATCGGAGCAGGGGGCAGGGTGCTGAGGAAAGGAAAGGGGAGCTGTCCTCCGGGGAGGATGCTACAATAAGGGGAGGAGCGTTAGGGAGAGGGGGCGGAGCTTGAGCTCGATGGCTCCAGGAAGGCGGGGCCTGTGCTTTCACTATATTTGGCCTTTTCCTACTGTCCCATGCTCCTTGACAGGTACCAAACAGCGTAACATTTTTTTAAAATATTTTTTTTATTGATTTCAGAGAGAGAAAAACAAACAAACAAAACACATCAATGATGAGAGAATCATTGATTGGCTGCCTCCTGCACACCCCAGTAACCCAGATATGTGCCCTGACCAGAATTGAACCATGAGCGTCCATAGGTCAACGCTCGACCACTGAGCCATGCTAACCGGACCAAATAGTGTAGCATTTAAAAGACAGAGTACGTCTTTTTCCCACCACTTCTTAACTCTGAAGAGGCTGGGGTGGAAGGGAGAGGGTAAAAGGATCTGGAGAAAGGAGGCCAAAAGAAAGATGAGCCTGGGGTGGAGGTAGGGGGGTGTCAACCAAAGGACTTGTATACATGCACATACCCATAACCAATGAACACACACAGTAGAGGGGTGAAGGCATGTGCTGGGGTGGGAGTGGCCAGGGAGAGGTCAAGTGTGTGGGGGGGAACATATATAATATTTTCAACAATAAATAATTTAAAATAAAGCCCTAACCTGTCTGGCTCAGTCTGCCTGTGGACTGTAAGGTCCCGGGTTCGATTCTGGTCAAGGGCATGTACCTGGGTTGCAGGCACATCTCCAGTACGAGGTGTGCAGAAGGCAGCTGATTGCTATTTCTCTCTCATTGATGTTTCTAACTCACTATCCCTCTCCCTTCCTCTCTGTAAAAAAAAAAAAAAATCAATATTAAAAAAAAAAAGAATTTAAATTAAAAAAAAAAAAAAGTGAGCCGGAGCTGCTCCCGGTTGCGTGGCAACAGCTGTCTTCAAAAGGAAGCTTGGTTGCTAGGAGCTGCGGCTCAGAGAACCGACAGCTGGGGTCCCGCCCCCTGCAACAGGACTGCCGAAGCACCGACCCCCAGCAACGCAAAGGGGTGCGCGAAGTCCGGGCGCGGGCGAAGCCCCCATTGCTCCCCAGCAACCCCCTCCGAGCAGCTCCTTTCCGAGGCTCCTCATTGGCGGGCGAACCATCCGAGTGACTTCTTTTGTCTCAGAGGCGGCGCCCCGTGTCCTCGGCGCGCGCTCTGGTTGGCCCGCGGGACCGTCTATCTCCGGCCGACCCTGCCAGCCTGCTCCTTGCGCGCTGATTGGCCCAGGAGAACGGTCCCTCGGCGGCGAGGGCGGGGCGGACGGGAGGGCCCGGCCCGGATTGGGCGGTGTCAAGACGAGGGGCGGTCCCTACCGGCGGGGCGGTTGGGAGGCGAAGGCAGAGTCTTTTCAGCGCTGAGGACTGGCGCTGAGGAGGCGGCGGTGGCTCCCGGGGCGTTTGAGCGGGCTCACCCGAGCCCGCGGGCCGACGCGGAACCAGGCCCGACCGGCGGGACCGCCCCGGACTCCCCGCGGGGCTTCCTAGCCGCCATGGAGGACGGCGTCTACGGTAGGTCGGCGAGGGGTGGGGCCGGCCGGGGGCGGACGAAGCCCCCTCGCCCCCAGCGATCCGCCGCGAACGCGTCTTCCGGCGCGCGCCCCTCGGAGCTGCTCGGCACCGTCGCCGCCGCCTCGTTTTTTGTTTTTTTGTGGGGCTCGGGATGGGCTTCCGGCGGGGCCCGAGAGCGGGGCGTTCCAGGCCATTGTTTGGGCCGATCCCGCTTCCGGTGGCGGCGGGAGGGGGCGGGATGAGGGGGCGAAGGGGCGGCCGCGGCGGAAGCATTCCCCCCGGACGGGCCGGCGAGCCCAGTGCCTGCTGGGAGCAGGGAGGGGGGCTCCTGGGGGCCGAGGGGTGAGGGAGAGATCTTGGGGCTCCGGCGATCCCACCGGACACCGCGGCCTCTGATGCCCCGCCCCCCTGCCCCAACTCTTACGAGCTGTCATCGGCTTCCCCGGCCATAGTTTTACTTTTCACGGGCCCAGGAGTCCGGGCACCCAGCCCCCCGCCTACATCGCTGAGAATGGAAGGAGGAAGCCAAGGCCTCAGCTCCTTTCCAAGTAAATGAGCCAGCCATGCAGACCTCCAGCCCCCTTCTCCTCCTTCAGTCCCGGGTCCCCTTCTCCCCCAGGACTCCCCTCCTCCCCTGGAGCGAGGAGTCCAGGCCCCCAGCCCCTTCTCCTGCAGACATAAGAGGCCTGACCCTCACCTTCCTCCTCCCTCTGAACCCAAGGGTCATGCCCACCCCCAGCCCTGTAAAATCCAGATTGCCGGAAAACGGGCTTCCTGTCCCCAGAACTGACCTCCAACCCCTGACCCCCCAGAGCCCCCAGACCTGACCCCGGAGGAGCGGATGGAGCTGGAAAACATCCGGCGGCGGAAGCAGGAGCTGCTGGTGGAGATCCAGCGCCTGCGCGAGGAGCTCAGCGAGGCCATGAGCGAGGTGGAGGGTCTGGAGGCCAATGAGGGCAGGTGGGGACTGGAGTGGGGACTGGAGTGGGAACTGGGGGGTCACGGGGCCCGGCCAGGGCCAGGGCTGCCCAGACATTGACCCTCCACCCCCTGCTCTCTGCCTCCGCAGTAAGACCTTGCAGCGGAACCGGAAGATGGCCATGGGCAGGAAGAAGTTCAACATGGATCCCAAGAAGGTGCTTGGGGCCACAGGGCTGGGGTCCGCCTGGCAGACTGTGAGGGCAGGTTCCTGGCACCGCCAGGTCCCAGGAGTGTGATGGTGAAAGGCCTGCTTTAGGGGGACAGGCTTGGTCCCAAACCCGGGATTTCGAGATCGACCGTCCCATTTGTTCCCTGGACATGAACCACGTGCTCCAGCCCGCGGACCTTTGCTTGTGCTGGGCCCTCTGCCGGGCGCTCCTCTTTCCCTCCTTGTTCCTATTTCTGGACCCACTTCTGTGTGACCTAGAGTCCCAGGAGGAGCGCATGTCTGGTAGGACACAGAGACAGGGACATGCTCAGGCCCAGTAGCTGTGGACGCTCAGAGGAGGGAGCCTGGGCGTCAGGGAGGACTTCCTGGAGGAGGAGGTACTCAGGTCAGGTTTGAAGGAGTCAGTGTTCACCAGGTGGAGGAAAGGCATTTGTTCGGTCGGTCAGTCAGTTTATGTCCATTTCCTCCTGCCTCCCCTGGCCTGCCCGTCAGCTACAGGGCTCGGCACCTAGGGAGTGGTCGACTCTGCTTGGCCTTCAGGGCGCCCCTAGACATGGCTGCCACAGCCCAGAGCGAGGTGGAGCTACAGTGGAGGTCCTCATGGCGTCGGGAGAGCAGAGGAGGCCGGGGTTGGCCCTCGCAGTTTTTTTTTTAAATGTATTTTATTGATTTTTTTTTTTTTTTTTTTTTTTTTTTACAGCGAGGAAGGGAGAGGGATAGAGAGTTAGAAACATTGATGAGAGAGAAACATCGACCAGCTGCCTCCTGCACACCTCCTACTGGGGATGTGTCTGCAACCAAGGTACATGCCTTTGATCAGAATCGAACCTGGGACCCTTCAGTCTGCAGGCCGACGCTCTATCCACTGAGCCAAACCGTTTAGGGCGGCCCTCGCAGTTGTTGAAGGACTGCTGCTCACAGTTTCTCACATTATGCCTCCTGCCCCAAGCAGGGTAGCTTGTTCAATCCTTCAGCAAACAGCCATTGAGCCCTGTTCTCTGCCAGATGCTGCTCTCGGTGCAGGAGTTAGCCAGGCAACAGCAGAGGGAACCGTAGGTGCCAAGGCTGAGTGCCACACGGTGGGAGGGCTGCCATTTAAAGGCCTGTGAGAGGCCTGCAATGACGCCTGGCCCTCCTGGTCAGCGGGCGGTGGGTCTGGGTGCTGAGACTTCTGGGAGGCGGTGGGAGTGGCTGTCAGCATATTAGCCCTGAGACCCGGTCCCCACTCACCAGGGGATCCAGTTCTTGGTGGAGAACGAGCTTCTGCAGAACACACCGGAGGAGATCGCCCGCTTCCTGTACAAGGGCGAGGGCCTGAACAAGACGGCCATCGGGGACTACCTGGGGGAGAGGTGAGATCCCGCCTCCCCTGGCCCTCCCCAACCCTCCCTCCAGCTCACTAAAGCTGCTCTCCTGAGGAGAGACCCTGGTACATGAGCCTTCAGCTGGACCATGACAGGCTGGGCTGACCCGGGGCCTGGGGGAGCCCGGGCCATCTGGGGAACCTAGGGACTGAGTGAGCATCTCGGGGCATGGGGACCGTCTGTGGACATCTGGGGAGTGGGGCCATTTATGCCTGGGGACAGGAGAAAAGCCGTAGGAAGGTGTCGTAGGAAGGTGAGAACTGGGCGGACCATGGATGTGCATGGGAGCGTGTGGGCAGCGTGGCAGTATGGGGATCAGCGGTGGATGTTTGTGGAGCCTGGAGACCCCGTGGAAGTGTGGGAGCAGGACTCGGGGGTGCATGGGGACAGCCTAGAAGTCTAGGGTACATGAGCCTGGACAGCAGTGCACAGGCACCATCTGTGGGTATCAGGAAGGCAGGGACTGCCTGAACCCTAAGGTGCAGGAGGGCATTCTGGGAAGTCGGGAAAGCCTGGGACCATCTGTGAGCGTCTGAACATCCGAGGTGCACAGGACTCTGGGTGTCTGGGCGCTTCGGGATGGTGTGGATCTCTAGAGTGGGTGGAACTTTCTGGACATCTGAGATGTGTGGGGCCTGAGGATGTGGGAACTGATGTCTAGGAACTTCTGTGTGTGGGGCATGTGGGGACCATTTGTGGACAGCTGAGCTGTGTGGCGATGGGGCATCTGGCATTGCAGGGAACGTGTAGTGGACGTGTGAGGGTGGGGGTGGGGACTGTCCGTGGATGTCGGGGGGTTGGGGGCCATCTCTGGACTCTGAGGAGCCTGGGGATCAGCTGAGAGGCGACAGTAGGCGGAGCGCATGTTGGCTGCGTTTCTCTGTGCAAAGGGTCGGCCAACCAGGCTCTTACACAGATGATCCTCCCAAGAGCATGCTCTGCGTGCCCTGCCCTGGGGCGAGGCCAGCACTGGGCAGAAGTCCGCCCCCACCTCCCCAAACGCCTCTTCTGAAGCCTGTCTGCCCCCCAGGGAAGAGCTGAACCTGGCGGTGCTGCACGCCTTCGTGGACCTGCACGAGTTCACTGACCTCAACCTGGTGCAGGCGCTCAGGTGAGGCACCGGCTGGCAGGCAGGCGCGGACCTGTCAGCCGCCGCCTTTGCAAGCGATGACGCTGCTCAGAACTAAAATAGGAACAAAAATGCGGGACTTGGTTGCTGCACGCATCACAAAAGCCCGTGGGGCCTTCAGGCGCAGCTGGTTCCAGGTGTTCAGGTGGTATCAGAAGGTCAGCCTTATCTCTGGGTTGTGCTCGCCTCCGTGCCGGCATTGCTCACGGCGGGCCCCACTCCCACGTGATAAGCCTCTGCCACCCCCCAGACCTCGTTAGCCAGCTTAGGAGAAAGGACTGTCCTTCAGTCCTCCAAAAGGCCCAGAGTCACTGCTCATTGGTCCGATTGGGTCATGTGTCCATCCCTGGAACAGCTGCTGAGGCCACAGGTTTGGGGTTCCCCCTGTCCTGACAGCCGCCCCTGATCCCTCTCTGACGCAGGCAGTTTCTGTGGAGCTTCCGCCTCCCCGGGGAGGCCCAGAAGATCGACCGGATGATGGAAGCCTTCGCCCAGCGATACTGCCTGTGTAACCCCGGGGTGTTCCAGTCCACAGGTGGGCGCCCGGCCCCTGGGGCTGGAGAGGCGGGGCCGGGCCGGGCGGGAGGCGTGGGGGCCACTCACTGTGTCCTCACCCTGACCGCCGCAGACACCTGCTACGTGCTGTCCTTCGCCGTGATCATGCTCAACACCAGCCTGCACAACCCCAACGTCCGCGACAAGCCCGGCCTGGAGCGCTTCGTGGCCATGAACCGGGGCATCAACGAGGGCGGGGACCTGCCCGAGGAGCTGCTCAGGGTCAGGCCGCTGCCCCAGCCCGGCCCCCGCCCTCCCGCGGCTCTCCGGGGCCGAGCCTTCCACCGTCTCTACCATTGCTTTCCACCATTCCTCCTCTCCCGCCGCCTCTTCTTTGTCTCTGCTTCTCTTCCCTGCCTCTGTCTCCGGCCCTCTGACTTCCAGGGTCTTTGTCTACCTCATCCTCCACCTGTGTCTGTTTCTGTCTTTAAGAACTCAGCTGTCTTCTCCATCTTTTCTGTCTTGCCTCCTTTCTCTCCTCCCCAGGGCTCCCTCCACTCCTCCGCCTTCCTTTTCTCCGGGGCCCCCCTCCTCCCTCCTCCTCTCCCTCCATGGCTGCCCCCCCCAAGCAGCCGGGAGGGTCCCGGGCCTGGCCCCGCTGACTGGCTCTCGCCTTCAGAACCTCTACGACAGCATTCGGAACGAGCCCTTCAAGATCCCGGAGGACGACGGGAACGACCTGACCCACACCTTCTTCAACCCGGACCGGGAGGGCTGGCTGCTTAAGCTGGGTACGGCCCACTGGCCCTGCGGCCGCCTGTGCGGGAGGCAGCGCCTGGCTCTGCCCCGGCTTTCGCACGTGCCTGCCGTGTGAGCTGGGCCGGCCACGCGGCCTCGCAGCCTGTTTGCGCGCCTGCGTCATGAGGCTGAAGACAGAGCAGGCCCCGCCTAGGGCCCCGCAGACATGGTGGGGAAGTGGAGGGCTCGGGCACTGGGTACTGCCAGGCTGCGCGGGTGCGGGGAGTCCCTGACCGGGACGGGAGGGGGTGGTGCCAGCAAATGGGGTCAGTTAATGGGGGTCACCTCGGTGCCTCTGCCTGAGGATTGTGCTTCTCGGCCCAGCGCCCAGGCGTCACCGGGGAGCTGTCACACGTGGTAAAAGCTCCCGGGCGGCCCTAATGCGGAGCCGAGGTTGGCGCTGGCTCGCCGCCGGGCCTGGTAATGTAGGTGCCATGGGAGTGTTGGCCGCGGCTTTTTAATGGCGAAGCCGTGACTGGCTGCACGGGGAGGCAGGCTGGCAGCGTCCCAGTCCGGTGTGCACAGTGCAAACGGAGCGGGAGGCCCCGAGGACGCTTCCGGCCCAGCGCCAGGCCGGGCAGCACTGCCTCCGGGTGTGTGCCCGCGCCCGGGCAGCCTCCGCAGCCCCAGAGGCAGGCCTGCCCGGGGCAGACGGCCTGGTGCTCGTGGAAAACAAACCCCGTCCTCCAGCCAGCGTGCTGGTGCGCGGCTCCGGGGATTCTGGCTCCGCAGTGCAGGTGTGGGAGGGCAGCGTCGCCAACGACATCCCCTCCCGCGCCCGCCCTCAGCAGGCATGCTGCCCGCTGCCCCGATGAGGAGTGAGGCTCGGTCACCCTCCAGCAGCGCAGGGCGAGGTGGCCTGGGACCCAGGTCTCCCGAGTGCCTCTGCTTCGTGGGCATTAGGACGTGCAGGCGCGGGGGCTGGCGGTTAACGAAAGCCATTACACTGCTGCCGCTTAGTCCCTCGGCCCCCAGGACCCAGGCAGGGCCTCTTGAAGCAGGAAGGTGGCCACAAGGGCCAGAGGTGGTGCTGAGGTCACTCGGGCGGTAGTGCTGGACCTGAGTCCCCACGCCACCCGGGGCCAAGGCCGGGGCCCTGTCTGCTCCCCGGGGGGGACCTCCAGGCCCGGCCTAGAACATGTGCCGCTGGGCTGGGCCTGGCACTGACCGAGGGGGCTCGTGGCTGCCTCCTGGGCTCAGGGCACTCGCCTCCCGGGCGGGAGGGCCTGGCTCGGCCGCCCTCATGTGGATGTAACTGGTTTTCTTCCCTTTCTCTCCCTCCCGCCCTCCCTGCGTCTCTCTTCGCTGTTTCTCTCTGTCCTACCCCCTGCACATCCCTGCCCTCGCCCCCCTCTTTCTGTTGCCTGTGGCTCTTGGGGGCACCCCCTCTTCTGCCTTGCCTTCTCGCCTGGTCCTGCCTGCTTTCTCGCTGTCTGCCCCAGGAGGTAGGTACACGGCGTCCTCGCTCCCCAACACTCGATCCCCCAGGAGAGGGGGCTGGGGGCTCAGACACCTGGGCCGGGGCCGACCAACAGGCGTAGGAAGTGTATAGCCCCCTGGGGGTGGGCCAGTTCCCGGGGCCCCCACACGCCTGTCCCCCCCCACGCTTGTCTGTCTTTCCCACGCACTGCTTTGTCCCCGGCCCCGACAGCCCGCGCCCCGCGCTTGCTCTGCCTCTCACCCGCCCCTCCCAGAGGCCCTGACCCTGTGCTGAGCCCGGGCCCCCTCCGCCCCTCTCCTTGCAGGGGGCCGGGTGAAGACATGGAAGCGGCGCTGGTTCATCCTCACGGACAACTGCCTCTACTACTTTGAGTACACCACGGTGAGCACGGTGCCGAGCCGCCCTGCGTCCGGGAGGGGGGCTGGGGTGCGATTGGGGGGTCTGAGTCCTGTCCCCCCTGCTCTTTCAGGACAAGGAGCCCCGAGGAATCATCCCCCTGGAGAATCTGAGCATCCGGGAGGTGGACGACCCCCGGAAACCAGTAAGACCCTCTCTGTGCCCCTTCCTGCCCCAGCGGGGCTCCTCCGCCCTCCGGCCGGCTCTCACCCGCCCCCTCCTCTGGTGTCTCCCCAGAACTGCTTCGAGCTTTACATCCCCAACAACAAGGGGCAGCTCATCAAAGCCTGCAAGACGGAGGCGGACGGCCGTGTGGTGGAGGGCAACCACATGGTGTACCGGATCTCGGCCCCCACGCAGGAGGAGAAGGACGAGTGGATCAAGTCCATCCAGTGAGTCTGGGCTCCGGGCCCCTGGGGCCAGGGGGGCGGGGCCAGACCCCCGGCCTCACCCTGGCTCTCCCCTCCCGCAGGGCAGCTGTGAGCGTGGACCCCTTCTACGAGATGCTGGCCGCCAGGAAGAAGCGGATTTCCGTCAAGAAGAAGCAGGAGCAGCCCTGACCCTGTCCCCCACTCCGTTATTTATTACTGCGCCGCCCGCCCGGGTGGCCGGACCCCTGGGACGGGGTGTGGATGCTGGTTCCCGTGTGGAAACGTACCACCTCTGGTTCCTCTCCTTATTTGTAATTAACGCACTGTTGGTAATATTAATTATTGAACTGCTCGCGGCCTGCTGACCTCTCATTTCTCGGGGTTGATAGCAAGGCAGCCCGGCAGCCCCATCCGGGGCCGGGAGCTGGGCTCTGTCCGTGGAGCGAAGGGTGCTGTCCAAGGGGGTGACCCCGGGGCCTCGGGTGGCTCAGTCCTGGTTGTGCCAGGCCTGCGGGGTGGTGACGGGAGGCGGTTGGTGTAGCCGGAGTCGGTGTTACTTTAGAATGCCACGGGGACGCAGTATTCCGGGCGAGTTGGCACCCACCCAGATGCCAGTGGGCAGCCCGAGCCCGCGGATGCTGGCCCCTGTGGTCTCTGAGGGGTGACCGCTAACAGCTGATGGGTGGGAGCGGGGCTGTGCTTTGAGGGCCAACCAGAGAGCTGGAAGGGCTGAGGGGACGTGGGGGGGTCTGGGGAGGAGTCCTGAGAGGGAGGAAGAGGAGGAAGGCCCAGGTTGACCAGCAGGTGGGGGAGCCCTTGCTCAGCGCTCACCCAGAGCTGCTGGTGCGGGAAGAGGCCGGCCCAGGGGATGGTGCCAAGAGGCTGGAATGCGGTAGGCGGACCGGTTTCTCCACGGGATTAACCTCTGAGGGCATTTCACACCGAGCAGAGCAGTGAGGCGCCCAGACCCCGTGTTTCTGTCACATCCCTTTCCCGGGACTCGCAGCCCGGAGTGGAAGGAGGTTGAGGGCGCCCCTGAGAGCCAGGTCCGGGCCTGGCCACCTTTTCCTCTGGCTCAGGGCACGCATGGTGTCCCCATGGAGCAAAGGGGTGGTTGGCAAAGTGGGAGACCCCATGTCACTCCTGGACCAAGGCTGCCCACGGTGCAGTTCTCCCGCACCCCGCACCCCCCGGAAGTTGAACCCCTAATTGATGCTCCTGGTGGGGTGGTCACAGGCCTCTGCCAGCGAGCAGGGCCCCTATGTGCAATAGCCGTCAGTCACCCTCCGAGGTGGCGCCCTCTCTGGCAAGAAGGGACCACAACTCCTGGAAAGCTATGCAGCTCAGCTCGCCCGGCTGCCGGCAGTCATTCCCGAGGTCTCCTGGGAGTTGTAGTTTCAGCTTGGTCTTAGCCTGGTGCCCAGCCAGGAAGGGAAGAGGCCTGACTGCTTCAACCCCCAGGGGCTGATAGGGAGGGGATTTTCCGACTCCTCCCAAAAGTTCCACGGCAATGGAGTCATCAAGCCAAGAAGGTTCTGGTAAATGGGATCCTTGGGTAAATAAAGGGTCTGGTCACCGTCTCTCTCCTCCATGGAATGAAGCCACGGAAGCCACTGGCTCGGCGAGAGGCCCTGGAAGAGCATTCCGGGCCAAGGGACAGCGTGTGCAGAGGCAGGAGAACCCTGGCGTGTTGGAGTCACTGACAGCAGCCCAGCCTGCCTGCCTGGTGGTGATGGTGGGGGAGGGTGACAGGAAGTGAGGGGGACGCCTTGGCCGGTTTTCTCAGTGGTTAGAGCATCAGCCTGAAGACGGAAGGGTTGCAGGTTCAATTCAGGTCAAAGGCACGTCCCTCAGAGGCAGGCTCAATGTCTCCCCCCCTCACCCTCCACCCCCGGGGTTGGGGCATACCAATTGATATGTCTCTCACATCAATGTTTCTGACCTTCCACTTTCTGAAAATTGATGGGAAAATATCTTCGGGTAAGAACTAACAGGAGAGAGAAGAGAGAAAATGGAGGGGATGCCTGGGCCTGATCTTTCGGGCCCAGCACTTGGAATGTGCTCTCTGTGGAGGCCATCCAAGGAGTGATGTGATGCATTTGGGTGGAGGCTGTAGGCAGGGCCCGGGCCTGAGTGGCTGGCCGGCGGGCGGGCGGGCGGGCGGGCGGGCGGGAGGGAGGGAGGGAGGCTGAGCAGTCAGCCAGGGGTGAGGGTGTGGCTGCAGAGGCGGGACAGTGGCCAGGGGAGTGGTTTGGGAAGAAGAGCCAGTAGGACTTGCTGAGGGCTGGGTCAGCTGGATTCCGGCTGGAGTATCTGGTGAAGGGCACTGCCATTGAGGAGAGGAGGGAAGAAGGACTGTTTGTTGTGGGTAACCAGCCGTTCTGTGTTAGCCAACCGAAGCTGCACTGTCGGTGGATCATCCAGTGTGACTCCCGTCATCTCAACATTACCCTTCAACGCCCCCCTCCCCTCCCCCACCTCGGTCTCTCCAAGGACCAAGAATTCCAGCTTCCAGCTCCCTCCTCTCCCAGGACCCCAAAGTCCCCACTTCCTTGTTATGGGTGACCCTCCCAAACCCATATGTCGACGCCCTAGCCCCCAGGATCTCAGAGTGTGACCGTATTTGAAAATAGCGTCATTGCGGATAAAATTAGGGAAGATGAGGTCACTAACATGGGCCCTCATCCAACATGACTGATGTCCTTCCTTCTGCGGAGGGACATTTTGAACACGGAGACACGCACAGGGAGGATGCTGGGTAACAATAAAGGCAGGGTCAGGGCCAAGGAACCCTGAAGCCAGGAGAAAGCCGAGGTGGGCCCTCCCTCTTGGACTTGCAGCCTCCAGCACAGACAATAAATGAATGTGTGTGATTTAAGCCCCCCGATTTGTGATCCTTCGTTAAAGGAGGCCCAGCACACCGATGCGCCCCTCCTCCCTCAGGTCCCGCCTGGCTTGGTCCATGCGGCTCCCGGCCCCGGCAGGCATGTCCCGAGGTCAGTTCAAGCACCACCAGGTGTACAGGAGGCAGAAGTGGGGAGAGGCACCTACACAGTCCTCTCTCCCTCTCTCCATCCCTCAGACTCACGTGTGGCCCTCAGGCCCTCAGAGTCCACAGCATCCTAGCTAAGTCTCTTCTCCTGGCCCCTTCCCTCCTCTATAACCCACAAGTATGCAAATGAATCCAGTACCAAGGGGATGGGGAACAGGTTGAAACCAGATCAGAGCTAAAAAAATTAAATAAATAAATAAATAAAATAAATAGATCCTGTCAGAAAGAGAGATGGAAGCACAATCAGTCCAGAGTCAGGAGGAACCAAGAGGCAAAACATGGAGACAGTAACACAAGGCAGGAAGACATAACGGAGCCAGGAAGGCCATAGGGAACAGAATTAGAGATAGTGGCCCCAGCCCGTCTGACTCAGAGGACAGAGCGTCAGCCTGGGGACTGAAGGGTCCCAGGTTCCATTCCAGTCAAGGCCCATGCCCGGGTTGCGGGTTTGATCCCACCTATGGGTCCTGCAGGAGGCAGCCGATCAATGATTCTCACCATTGATGTTTCTCTCTTTTCCTCCCTCTCTGAAATCAATAATATATATATATATATTTTTTAATATATTTTTTATTGATTTTTCACAGAGAGGAAGAGAGAGGGATAGAGTTAGAAGCATGGATGAGAGTCATCGATCAGCTGCCTCTTGCACACCCCCTACTGGGGATGTGCCCGCAACCAAGGTACATGCCCTTGACCGGAATCGAATCCAGGACCTTTCAGTCCACAGGCCGACGCTCTATCCACTGAGCCAAACCGGTCTCGGCAATTAAAAAAATATATGAAAAAAAAAAATAGATACTGTGAACTCAAAGAAACAGTAGTAGAGTTAGATGAGAAAAGAGGCCGAGGGACAGACACAGATGGAAAGATGGGAAGGTCCCACGGCAGGTGGAACAGGGGCCGGTGAGACACGGGGCTGAGAGGGATGGAACCGGAGGGCGAAGTCCCCGTGGATAGATGCAGTGAGAGGAAAGCAAGAGGCGAGAATGCCAGGGAGGTCACACGCAGAAACGGGCAAACAGAGGCAGGGCCAGGCAGGGCCATTCTCAAGGAGGTGGGATGTGGCTGGTCAGTATGGGTTGCTGGCAGGTAACTCCTGGGCTCCCCTCACCCCAGGCCTGGCCCTGGGACAGCTTCTGGCCATCCCCCCGACCTTCCCTAACCCTCACCAGGGCCCCCTGGCCGCTTGGAAGCCGGGCTGCAGCTGCTCGGTGAGGCTGGCCTCGGAGCCGGGGTGCAGGGGCGCGGCGCCCTCTCGGCCTTCCTGAGCCTCGATGGTCCCTCGGGGGTCCCGTCCGTCCACGTGGGCGGTGAGGATGGGACGTCTCCCGGGTGGCACCTGCTCCCCCCGTCCTCCCCTCTTCGCCCCCCGAAACACACAGAGGCCCCGTGTTCCTCCAAAAAGTTGTTTTTGTCTTTTTTAAATAATGTGAAAATGCCACGCGAAGAAGGTGGGAACCAGAAGCCCCGCGGGGCCAGGCGGGGGCGGGGACGGGGAAACGCGAGATGGGGGTGGGGGTCCCGGCCCCCGAAGCCTGCGGCCCGTCCGGGGCGGGAGGGCCCGCTGTGCCGGGCTCCAGGCCCCAAGTCCATTCAGTTCCAAGAAGGCGGCTCTCCGGGGGGGGGGGGGGCTCCTGCCTCATTTGGCACCGAGGGGGTCTGGGGGGTCGGGGGAGCCTTCCGGGGGGCTGAGGGGCAGGGGGCCGGGGCCCCCCGTTTGGCACGCGGTGGGGGAGGGGGAGGGCCCGGCCTCAGGGGCCCCCCCAGAGGCGGCGTCTGTGGTGGTGGCAGTGGCTCCGTCGTCCACAGAGGTTTCCATCCTCAACCCCTCTTCTGGGGGCGCAGGGGGGTCGGGTCTTTGGGGGGTCAGTTCTCCACAGGGCCTGGCGACGAAGGGGGTGGGGGAGAAACAGAATTACTGGCTGAAGCCCCCACTGCGGCTCACAGGCCTCCCTGCCTGCTGGGTCCCTTCCCGTCCTCCCCGGCCCGCCCCTCGCTCACTCAGCTGCAGCCAGTCCTACCCTACGCGGCTCCCAGCCGGGTCCTGCCCCAGGGCCTTGGCACGTGCTCCCACCGCCCAGAGCCGCGAGCTCAGGCTGCTGCTGGACGCCCCTCCCCGAAGGCCTTGCTTGGCCTTTTTCAGTCAAGCAGGTGCCCGCTCGGCCCTCCGTGGCTGCTTTTCTCTGGCTCCTCGGGGATCAGCCCAGCCAGAACCCCAGAACCCCAGAGCTTCCTGTCTGCTTGCCCCTCCAGAACATAAGCTCAGGCAGGACGGGTCTGTGGTCCCTGCCACAAAGCGCCCTCCCACCCGCCTCCCCGGACCCCCCCGCTCCCAGCGGGAGGGACGTCTCCCCCATTGCGCACGCCAGAGAAACAAGGGCTTCGGGTGGAGGGCCGTGCGGAGGGCCGCTCACCGGCGCCCTCACTCCCCCCCACCGCTTCCCGGAGTGGCCTCGGTCAGGTCACCGCCCTCCCTCCCCATCCCCTGCCTCAGCTTCCCTCTCGTGAAGTGGGAGGCATGACCCTCGTGTCCTTTCCAAAGGGGTGGGGGCTCTGGGATACGGGGGATCCCTCAGCATCCAGGGAACATGTGTTGAGTGGGCAACACCACGTGAGCACAGGAATCGGAGGAGTTAGGGGGTCCTGCCTCCCCGCCAGGCTCCCCAGCTCCCCAGCCCGGAGGCAGGGCGCCAGCTGCCGCCTGAGGAAGGGACTGGGGTTTCGGACCATCTGCCCTCCCTCTGGCTCCCGGTGACAGGGAAAGTCATCACCATCGCCGGCCCGGCAGCCTGGGCCCTGACTCAACACTTGGCCGCCGTCCCCACGCCCGGGAACACCCCACCCTGTCCTCCCGGGGGCCCCAGAGGCCTCTGGGAGGAAATGGCTCTGGGGCCAGCGCTGACAATGCAGCCGAGTGAAGCCAGCCCTCCCTCCGCCCCACCCCTCTGCCCCGGACTCCGCCGTCCTGGCGTCTCCCGCCTGGACGGTGACCGGGCCTCCCTCCTTCCCAGCCTCACAGCCCCCTATGGCCCCGGGGGTCCTCCTACACCTGGCCATCCTGATCAAGGCCCTCCCAGGGGTCCCTCACACCCCAGACTCAGGCCCCACCCCTCCACCCATCCCCAAGCCCCACAGGCTCTGCCCCGCCCCCCGCTGCCTCCCCCTCCCCTCCATCTGCCCCGCTCGCTTAGTCACCCCAGACACACCGCTTCCCTTCTGCTCCTCACGCAGGCCAAGCTCTCTCCCCTCAGGCCCTCCGTGCAAGCTGCTCAGCCTGCTAGCTTGCCTTCACCTTCCTCTTCACCTAGTTAACCACCGTCAACCCCCAAATCCCCGGTTTTAGGGGCGCGTCCAGGGCTCAGTCTCTCCGGGGTGACTGTGGGTCAGCATCCAGGGGCGGGGCGGCCCTCGGCCTTGCTCAGCTGGGAAGGCCGGCGCCCCGCGGCCCACGCTCAGTCAACGTCTGCTATTTAAGCACAGGAACAGCTACCCGCTGCTCCAGGCAAGGGGTCAGCAAACTGCGGCTCGCGAGCCACGGCTTGCCTCTCTGTTGAGGAATGAGTTTGCCGAGCACTGACCTAGGCTCTCAATTCCAATCATTACAGGCTGCTGCTGTTCCCTGTGATTAAGCCCCTATCCCAGTGGTTGGCAAAATCATTCGTCCACAGAGGGGCAAACCGTGGCTCGCGAGCCGCAGTTTGCCGACCACTGCTCTAGGCTCAGGCTCCGTGCTCCGTGCACGGGGAGTAAGCCGGGCGATCCTCTCAGCAATGGAGCGTGTATCACCCCCATTCCACAGACGAGGAAACCGAGGCCCAGGAAGGGAAAGCTGCTCGCCAGGAAGTGGCAGGGCCAGCTCGTGGGCTCTGGCGCGATTTGGATGAAGCAGGAATGGAACCCACGCCGTTGTCCCTTCTACCTCCGCCGCTGGCGTCCGGGGCAGTTCTCGGTCCCGGCAGCAGGGGGCAGAAGAGAGCCTGGGTCTCACCGTCTCTCCTCCCAGTCCCGCCCTGAGACCCGGCTGTGCCCTCCTTTCTGTGAGGCCGGCCTCAGCTCTGGGACATCAGAAACTGAGGGCGCTGTGCCCCTCTTCCACGCGGAACCCCAGAAAGGGCCTCCACAAGCACCGACCAGGGCAGAGGGCCAGGGCTGGGTTCTGAACCCCGGCTCCCCACTGCCCTCGGTGCCTGGGTTTTCTCTCTCCTAAAATGGGGGTGAGACCAGAACCCACCGGGTGGGATCCCGGCGGGGATTAACGGGCTGAGGCAGGGTCTCTGCCAGCGCTTGCTGTTATCATCAGCAGCAGTGCAGCCGTGGTTGTTATTGCTGTGGGACCCCAGGCCAGGTCCTGTCTGCTCAGGCACACACCGCCCAGTGTGCCCGGGGTCCCCCTCTCCGGGTCTGGAGGGAGGGGGGCTGCGGAGCCTGGAGGTGCCAGGCAGGAGCCCCGCCCAGAGATGGGGCGAAGGTGGGAAGGACTCGGAGGAGATCCTTACAGAAGGGGAAACGGAGGCTCGGGAAGGCCCATCTAACGGACACGGCCTGGTCTGAACCGGTTGCAGGGTTTGGTGGGGTCGCAATGAGGAGCAGTGTTGCAGAGGGGAGGGAGGAGACTGAAGAGCTGGGGGGGAGGAACAAGGGGGTGCAGACGTGGGGACAAGAATGTGGGGGGGACAGAGAGGCACGTTACCTGCGGGCCTGGCGTCGGGGGCCCGCGTGGGGGGCCCCGGGGTCTCCAGCGCAGGCGAGACGGAGAAGCGGGAGAAGCACAGGGGGGGCCCTGGCGGGGGGAGGAGGGGGAAATCCTCCGCCCATTCGAAACTGCCTCCTGGAGGAAAGGGGGTGCAGGGGGACAGGCGAGGGCGGGGTCAGACTCTCAGACACGCCGGGAGCCAGTCGCCTCAGCCCCGCCCCCTTCAGAGACCACGCCCTTCCTAAGCCCACCCTCCCAGGCCACGCCCCCAGAGGCCGCGCCCTCCTTAGCCCCGCCCCTCCCAGGCCCCGCCCCTCACCAAAGCCGCTGTCGTTGCTGGGAAACCCATCTCCGGGGGTGGCGGGGTGGGGAGGCGTCGGGGGCGCTGGCGGCGTGGACGGGTCCGAGTCCCCCTCGGGGGGCCCCTGGACGCTCAGCTCGTTGGTCGGCGTCTCCTGTGAAGACAGACGAGGGGAGGCGAGAGGGGGCTCACCGTCACGTCCCACCACCGAGCCCCAACAAGCAGCAAGCCCCGCCAACGGCTGCACCCCCTCCTCTCTCTAATCTGCCTTCGAAGCCCCAGGACAGCCTTCACCGCACCCCCTCCCGAGGCCGGTCCCCCGACGGCGGGGCCCCGCCCACACACTCAGACAGCCCGCCGCCGCCGCCTCCCCGGGGCCCCGGAACCAATACTGTCTCCGTACACCCCGTCTCCGTTCACCTGCCTACCTCTGAGATCTCGACCGCGAAGTCCACATTCGGGCCCCAGGACTGCCTGTGGCTATGGTCCTCCAAACCCCACCCTATCTAGCGCACCTCCTGACCCACAGGGGCCCCTGGGCCCCGCCCCCCGAAGGGGCCCGCCCCAGCCCTCCAAGCCCTTCAGGCCCAGCCACAGCTCAGGCCCCGGGGCTCTCCGCTCAGGACCTCAGCCCGGCGCCTAGGGCCCAGTCCACAAGCACCACCACGCCCTCCCTGTGTCTACAGCACTACCCGCCTCTAGGGACACAGCCCTCCCCCACTTCCCTAGGCTCCGCCCAGCTCATTAGCTCAGCCCTGAACCCACTCTTTTCCATCTGAACCCTACAAGCCGCATCCCTTAAGTCCTACCCGCAGCCTCCCCAGGACTCGCCCCTAGCGGGTAAGATCCATCCGGAGCCAGCCTCTTCTTAGGCCCTACGCCTGGGCTGGTGTGTAAACCCCGCCCCAAACGCACTAGGCTCCGCCCCCACACCCCAGGCCCCTGCACCCTTCTCAACATTTTCTCCCTTGTCTCTCTCCAGGCTCCGCCTTGACTACCAGATACAGACATGCCACTCCAAATTCACCCTTTTGCAAAGCAAAGCTATTGTGCAAAAGGGTGGATTTGTAGTGGGAAACCTGTGTCCTTTCCAGAAACGCCCCCTCTCTCCAGGACCCGCCCACGCCCCGGGCCCCGCCCACCCCTGGCCCCGCCCCACGATCAGGCTCCGCCTTCGCTCTCAACGCTTCATCTCATCCTCCAATCTCGCCCCAATCCCCTGCCAGGCAGTCCCCAGGCCCCGCCCCTGTCCTGCAGGCCCCGCCCCCGGCATCTGTGCACAGGCTCCCCCGCCCGCAGGCCCCGCCCCCGCCCCGGGGCCCCGCCCCGGCCGCGCACCTGGTCGAAGAGGTAGACCGTCACGTCCCCGTGGAAGGAGACCATCTTGCGCTTCCTCTCCAGCTCGCTGTCCTCGGACTCGTCGGCCCCGCGCGGCGACTTGAGCAGCCCCCGCAACGGGCGGGCCGCGTCCCCGTCGGAGTTGCTCACCACGACCGGCACCGGGGCTGCCCGGGACCTCCCGGGGCCCCGCGGCCCCGCCGCCACGCCCGCCGCCTCGTCCTCCTCCTCCTCCTCCTCCTCGTCCTCGTCCTCCCCGTCCTCCTCCGCCGGCCCCGGCGACCCCGCCCCGCCGGCCTCCCCGCCAGCCGCCCCGCCGTCCGCGGCCTCCCACGGGGCCCGCCGCGGGCCCGGGCCCGGGAACGGCGTAAGCGTGAGCGGCGGCAGCGCCAGCGAGAGCCGGGAGAGCTTGGCTGCGAGAGGAGAGACGGGGAGGCCCTCAGACTGGGGACCCGAACACGCCTCCCGCCCGGCTGGGTGACCTCAGGCCCTCTCAGACCTCAGCCTGGGCCTCAGCGTCCCTCCTGGTGAACCCAAGGGCTGCACTGGGGTCTCCCTCCACCCCTGACCCCAGTGCCAGCTTTTCCCCACCCACCAGGCCCTGCCCACCTCCCCAAGCCCGTCCCCACCTCCTTCCGGCTTGACTGCCAGCCAGCCAGACCACCTCCCTCTCCCTCCCGCCTCTGAGCCTTTGTATGGGCTGCTCCTTTTTTTTTTTTTTTTTTTTTTTTTTTTTTTTTTTTTAACTCAAGTCCTGGTCATCCTCCAGCTGTACGGGGCGTCCAGAGCCTCAGAGCCCCTCCAGGCGGTCCTCAGGCCAGACCACCAGCTCTGCACCCCACAGCACCAAGCACCCCTCCTTCCGGGAAGATCACCTCACTGTACTAACTACACTTCAAAAGCAGGCGATGCGATCAGCGTTTGCCTTTCCGCAGAGCAGGCCGAGTCCGGCTCGTTCTGGCTGCCTCCCCCAGCCCCAAGCACACAGACGTGCTCAGCCAGGATTTGAGGGATGGATGGACAAATGAGTCCCCGCGAGGTGAGGTTGACCAAGGCACTGTCCTGCTCTCGCCCTCCATCTCCAGGCAAAACTGGAGGGAGTGTCGAACCCTCGCTAGGCCCTTTCCCTGCCCAGATCTCCTCCTGCGGGGGGAGGGAAGGGCTCCAGGTGCCGAGAAGGAAACCTGCTCTCGAATCCCAGCCTGCCCCCTCGCTGTGTGCCCCCGGGCAGGCAGATCCACCTCTCTGAGCCGCGGTTTCCCGCCTGGGAAATGCCAGGGGCTGCTCATTCGTTAGTTCACACATGAACAGTGTGTCAGGCCCTGTGGGGGGCGATGGTGGGGAGTCAAGGAAGATTGGGGGAGGGGGGCAGAAAGAAGGTGGCTGTGGACCAGGTCGCTCTCCTCCCTCATTCGCTCTCCTCCAGCGTCTCTGGCCTTTTCCTATTCGTCCCTGATCTTGCCAACTCAGGGCCCATCTCAGTGCCCTACGCCTGAGGCCTCCCTGACTCGTTTTCTTCATGTCTGCTCAAAAGTCACCCCCCTATGGAGGCTTTCCCTGACCACCCATCTCAGTGTGATAGGACGGGGGTTGGAGGGGGGGGGTGCTGTCTAGAGAGAACTATGGGTACCCAGAGGAAGGACAGGGTAACAGCCTTCAGAAACCAGGAAGTCTTCCCAGGGCAAGGGAAATTTGAATGGGGCCTTGACGGATGAGTAGGAGTTCACTGGTTTTTTGGTTTTTTGTTTGTTTGTTTTTTAAAAAGACAACAGGCTATTTCTAGCCTTTTCTTACCCAGAAACATCAACCTTCAATCCCCTCCCCCCCCAACCTCCATCTCAGAGGCATCTTGGCTGCTCATCTCCTGCCATGTTCGTGCTGCCTGGGTCTTTTGCCCACAGCAGCCTCTAGGACAGTGGTTCCCTGACTTCCTGGAGACTAGCCACCTCCCCATTTCTCCCACCTCTGGGCACAGGCTGTGCCTTCTGCCTGGACTTCCTTTTTTTTTCTTTTCTAACTCAATTGATCTCTATTCTTTGTTTATCTTCTCCTCACTCGTCCCCTCGGTGACAGAACACTCCCTGTGCTCCTTTCCAAGCTCCATTTCCAGAAAAAAAGGCATTTCTACAGCTTCCAGGTCACCGATGCCCTGGAGGCAGGGCCGGGCCTGAGACCCCCTGCGGCCAGGCGGAGGGCAGCTGAGGGCCTGGCCGCCCGAGAGATGCCTCAGCTCCTTGCCAGGCGGACAGCAGAGACCACCTGCGGGCAGCCCAGCCCTCGGATAAGCTTCCTTTGAACTGATTTCAACCTTTGAAACGCCAAGAGCTCTGGTTTAAGAGGGGAAAGCAGCTAATTTGGCAGCCCCCCCGGTGGGCATTGCTGAACGAAGCGAAATGTCTGTCCTTCCTCTCAAACCCCTCTCTGCCCCCCCCACCTCTCCCCTCTGACCCCATTCAGTCCTCAATCCTGGCTGCCCGCCCCCACCCCCAGCATCTGAATCTGAGCCCACTACCACATGTGTCAAACACAAGGCCCGCGGGCCAAATCCGTCCCGCCAGGCCTTGCAATGTGGCCCGCACCGCGCTGTCATCACTGCACTCCGCTGCGTTTCCATCACAATGACAGTTTATGACTGTTCAGTAAACCATTCGGCCCGCGATTTAGGCTGGATTTTAGATTTTGGCCCCTTCTCTGATTGAGTTTGACACCCCTACGACTAGTCTGTGAATCGCAGTCATAAAAGCACGTGCTTAAGGGTGTCAGGCACCGAAATTCTTAACTCGTACCACAACCCTAGTAGGTAGGTGCCGTCCTGCCACCCGTTTTTTGGCAGACGGGGAAACTGAGGCACAGAGAGGGAAAGTCCCTTGCCCGAGGTCACAGAGCTCGGGCCCTGAGCCCAGGTGGTCCAGCTCGTGTCTGTCTGCACTCATCACCACCGGCCGGGCCTGTCTGTACCCGGAGCCTCTGACCCGGCTGTGCTACCCCGGGCCCCCACCCCGCCCCCGTGCCCCTAGCAGCCTCCTCACCTTTGATCTGCTCGCTGTTCCCCTGAGGGGGTCCCAAGTCCAAGAACAGCCGCGGCATCTCGGGGCCCTTCCTCTCGGGCTTGGGGGGGTCCCCGTCTGCGCTGGGTGCCAGGTCTCCTCCGGGCCGGCTGCCGGGCGCCCCGGCCTCGCCCTCGGGGGCCGCCTCCGGCCTGGCCTTCGGGGGCGCGGGCTCCGGCCTCCTCGCCGGGGCCTCCCTCGGGGGCGGCGGCGGCCTCGAGCTGCCGGCCCGCCCTGCCTTTGCGTCCGCGCCGCTTCCGAGGCCTCCGCCGGGGCCCGTCCCCGTGCCCGCTGGGGCTCGGGCCCCACTCCCGAGGTCCGGCCTCCCAGCCCCGGGGGCTCTCGGCGCCCCCCCAGTCTCGGGGGCTCTCCTCGTGGTCCCCGGCTCCGCCGCCGCGCTCCTGGGGGCCGGGCCGGGCGGGGGGGCTCTCTCCGGCTCCTTCTCCCAGGGCCCCGGGGCTCTCCGAGGCCCAGTCTCCGGCGGCCTCTCGGGGTCCCTGGGGGGTCTCGGGCCCCCATTCTCTGACACCGTCTCCTCCGTCTTTGGGGGCGTCGGCCCCCCATTCACCAGCGCTGTCTCTCCTCTCTCCGGGGACCTCGGCTCCCCATTCTCCAGCGCCGTCTCCGCCGCCCTCCTTGGGGGCGTCAGCTCCCCATTCTCCAGCGCCGTCTCCTCGCTCCCCGGGAGCTCCGGGCCCCCGTTCTCGGCCACCTTCTCCCGGGTGCCGGGGGGCGTCTGCGCCCCGTTCTCCAGCACTGTCGCCCCGCTCACGGGCAGGCTCGGGTCCGCGCTGCTGGGGCCCCGGGCTGTCTCCGGGCTCCCGGGGCCTCTGCCCGCTCTCCGGGGCCCCAGGAGGTTCCGCGTCACGTTCTCCCGCAGCGACATCAGCAGCTGCTCGGTGCTCACTTGGACTACGAAGGCCGGCTTCTCCCGGGCCCCCGGCGGCGGGAGGGGACCCGGGTCTGGGGGCGGCCGGGGCGCTCCCGGGTCGGGGGGCTCGGGGGGAGCCCGCGGCCGAGGGACCCCTTCCTCCTCGGCCGCCCCCCCACCGGGGAAGGCTCCCTCGGGGGAAAAAGGGGTCTCGGTCTCGTAGCCGCTGTCGCCCGGCTTGGGGCCCGGGGACGACAGGCCTGAGCCGGGGCTGGCCACGGCCGAAGGGGGGTCTGGGGACGCGGCGGGGTCCGCGGGGGCCCGGGGAGGCGGCGGCGGGGGGGGGGGAGCGGGGGGCGGCCCCCGCCCGGGGTACTGGGGCGCCGCGGCCCCCATGAGGGGGTCCAGGAACTCGGGGGGGGCCGAGGAGGGGGGGGCCAGCGGCAGGTCGGCCAGGGAGCCCCGCTCGGCCCTCAGGGACGAGTCGTCCTCCGGGGGGTGGGGACAGCCCAGCGCGGGGTGGCCCCCCCAGCCGGCCACCGCCTCGCCGCGCTCCAGCGGCAGGCAGGAGCAGGCGCCCTCCCGGCTGCACAGCGGGCAGGGCAGCTGGCTGCGGCGGCCCGGGCCCCCCAGGCTGCTGCTGTCCTCCCCCGGGGAGCTGCCCTCCTCCTCCTCCTCCTCCTCCTCTTCCTCCTCCTCGGCCCACGCGGCCCCCCGCTCCCCCAGCACCTCGGCAGGGTCCCCCGCCAGGGTCTCCCCCGCGCCCCGGCCCTCGGGGTCCCAGCCGCTCAGGAGGAAGCCCCCGGCCGCGGCCTGGGCCGGGAAGGGCCGGGGCGCCGGGAAGAGGGGGGAGGCCCAGGTCTCGGACACCAGCTGGGGCACCTCGGAGGGCGGCTGGGGGGCCGGGGCGGCCGGCGCGCCCGCGTCCAGGGGGTCCCAGTCGCTGGGGAAGAGGGGCTCGGGCGGGGAGCCGTGCTCCTCCAGGCGGATGTAGTACTCGCTGCCCACGGAGGGGCTGCGGGCGCTGATGACGGGCAGCACGCTGGGCGTGGACAGCGCCTCGTAGAAGGGGTTGGCGGGGGCGGCGCGGGGCGCGGGGGGCGCGGAGGCGGGCTGCCAGGCCGCGCCGCCCCGGCCGGCGCCGCGCCGCGCCTTCTCCCACAGGCACTCCAGGTTGAGGCCGCGGCTGCTCTCCGTGACGGTCAGCACGTCGTCGGGGTCGGCGCCCGGGAAGCCGTCCAGCAGCGGGAACGGCGAGGACAGGGTGCCCGGGCGGGGCGCGCTGTGGGTGGCGGGCCAGGGCCAGGGGAACGGGCCGTCCCGGGGCGGGGGCGGGGGCGGCGGGGGCCGCGGGGGCCGCTCGGACAGCAGGTAGGTGAGCTGCAGCTGCAGGTCCGAGGCCGAGGGGCGCTGGGCGGGCGGCCGCCAGCAGGACTGCAGGATGTCGTACCTGCGGGAGAGAGGGGCCGCGTGGGCAGAGCCGGGGGGGGGGGGCACCACGAGGGCAGACACCCAGGGGAGGGGGCCAGACACCCAGGAGGAGACAGACAGACACCCAGGGGGAGACAGACAGACACCCAGTGGGGGAGACAGACAGACACCAGGGGGGGAGGGAGAGACAGACACCGGGGGGGGGGGGGGGGGGGGGGGGAGACAGACAGACACCCAGGGGGAGACAGACAGACACCAGGGGGGGAGGGAGAGACAGACAGACACCCAGGGGGAGAGACATTCAGACACCAGAGGGGAGACAGACAGACACCCAGGAGGACAGAGACAGACACCCAGGGGGAGACAGACAGACACCCAGGGGGAGAGACAGACAGACACCAGGGGGAGAGGGAGAGACAGACAGACACCCGGGGGGAGAGACAGACAGACACCCAGGGGGAGACAGACAGACACCCAGTGGGGGAGACAGACAGACACCAGGGGGGAGGGAGAGACAGACACCCGGGGGGGGAGAGACAGACAGCCACCCAGGGGGAGAGACATTCAGACACCAGAGGGGAGACAGACAGACACCCAGGAGGACAGAGACAGACACCCAGGGGGAGACAGACAGACACCCAGGAGGACAGAGACAGACAGACACCCAGGGGAGACAGACACCCATGGGGAGACAGACAGACACCCAGGGGGAGTGACAGACAGATACCCGGGGGGAGAGACAGACAGACACCCAGGGGGACAGAGACAGACAGACACCCAGGGGGGAGAGACAGACACCAGAGCGGAGAGGACAGGGCCCAGAGGAAGGGGACAGGGAGGCCCTGTGAGGACACCAGGGTGTCTGGCTGTGGGCTCGGTGCTCAGAGAGCCAGCAGCCGGGCCTCTGAGGGGCGGGGAGCCGGGGCTCAGACCCCAGCGCGGGCTCCCGCTCCGGAGCGGGTGCTGCAGGGGTGAGGCTGTGGGTGGTGTGTGTGGGGGGCCGGGGCCAGGGGGCGGGCCTCACCAGTAGTCCCCGTAGGGCAGCTTGAGCCGGGGCCGGGCCAGCTTGACGTGCTGCTGGCGGACCACGAAGGCCAGGACCTCCTCGTCGGACAGGTGGCGGTAGGGCTGCGCCCCAAACTCAAACAGCTCCCACAGCGTCACCCCCAGGGACCTGCGGGTGGAGGGCAGCGGAGTCAGAGCCGCGCCCTGGCCGGCCGGGGCCTGCCCCGGGCCTCGGTTTCCCCCCGGGCGCCGGGGCCGGCAGACCCACCAGATGTTGCTCTCGCGGCTCTGGTCCACCACCATGAAGGAGCCGTGCAGCTCGCCCAGCAGCTCGGGCGCCGCCCAGCGCAGCGGGATCCACAGGCGCTCGGGGGTCAGGTAGTAGTCCTCCTGGGGCCGGCGGGGCAGGGGCAGGTCAGGCGGGCCGGGCCCCCCCGCCCCCTGGCCCTCGGCCCCCCACGGAGACAGGCAGCCCACCTTGTAGTTGCTGTGGGCCAGCCCGTAGTCGCCGATGCGCACGGTGAGGTCAGAGGTCAGCAGGCAGTTGCGCAGGGCCAGGTCGCTGGGGGCCCGAGGGAGGGGAGGAGGCGGGTGAGGAAGGGGCAGCTGGGCAGCTTACCCCCAGCCCAGATCCCCCCGGACTCCGCCCCTCCCTCTCCCCCCAAACACCCCACCCCGCCTCCAGCCCTGATTCCTCCTGGGCCCCAAGCCCCTCCATCTCCTCTGGACTCCGCCCTCTCCTGGCCCCGCCCCTCCATCTCCTCTGGACCCCTCCCCTCTCCAGGCCCCGCCCCTCCTATGACCCCTCCCCTATCCTGGCCCCGCCCCTCCATCTCCTCTGGACTCCGCCCACTCCTGGCCCCGCCCCTCCATCTCCTCTGGACCCCTCCCCTCTCCTGGCCCCGCCCCTCCATCTCCTCTGGACCCCTCCCCTCTCCAGGCCCCGCCCCTCCTATGACCCCTCCCCTATCCTGGCCCCGCCCCTCCATCTCCTCTGGACTCCGCCCACTCCTGGCCCCGCCCAATCCCAGGCCCCGCCCCTCCTGTGACCCAGCTCCCCTCTTAACTCCTCCCTCTCCTCTCCCGTCCCCTCCCCTCCCGTGGCCTCCCCCGTCCCCTAAGGAGACCCCCTTGCTCCCTGGGCCCCGGGGCACCTGTGCACGTAGTTGTGGGAGTGCAGGTGCGCCAGCCCCCGCGCGATCTCCAGGCCCATCCGCTGCAGCGTCCGCAGGTCGCGCGGGGGCAGCTCCGGGGACACGCCCTCGGGGGGCCGCTGGGCGCGGAGGTAGCGCTTCAGGTCCCCCTGGGAGGAAGGGCGGGGAGGCTCAGCACCCCCCACCACCACCACCACCACCACCAGCACCAGCACCAGCAGCCACACATCCAGCTGATCCCGGCGGCGGCGGGACGCCCGCAATCAGTGGGCAGCCCCCCAGCGGCGGGGGGTGGGGGGAGATAACAAACTGAACGCCTCATTGCGGGCTGGGCACCGCCTGCGGGCGGGGGCCCTCCTGATAGGGCTGGTCACACAGTGTCGCGGTGATGGTGACGATGTTAAAGCCCAGTCCTGGGACCCTAGGCGCCCCCAGCCCCCTCCGCCTCCCCTCCAGCTCCCCCGCCCCCCTGCAGAGCCTCACCAGCTGACAGAACTCCATGATCAGCAGGAAAGGCAGGGTCTCCACGCAGACGCCCAGGCACTGCAGGACGTTGGGGTGCTGCAGGCTTCTGGGGGGATAGGGGGGGGGGGGCTGGGTCAGGAAGCAGCCCTTCCCTTGGGCCCAGCCCCAGCCCCAGCCCAGTCCAGCCCAGCCCAGCCCCCCCAGCAGAACCAAACTGTTGCTTCAGCCTTTTCCAGCTCAGTTTCCTCACCTCAGGTCTCCCCGTCCCCCCTGGCCCCCCCCCAACACAGACACCCTCCCCATTCCCTGTCAGGACCACCCACTGTCCCCCGGTTCCTGGGCCAGACCCCCAATGTCTCCTGCTCCCACCTTCCTCCTCACCCCGGCCTCCTGCCCCCGATGCGTCTCCATCCCCGGCTCCAGCCTCCTCCTCACACGAGGCCTCTCCTCACTCCGTGCTCAGCACCCCACCTGAAGGCCCTCCGTCCCGCCTTCCCCAGCGCCCCCCTCGCCCGGGCTCCTGTTCACACACACAGGGGCCTGCTCAGGCTCCGGCCTTTGTACGGACGGCCCCACGCCCTCCCTCTCGGAGTCCTCCTCCTCCCGCCCGCAGGCCTCGGCTGCAGCCCCATTTGCCCACGACACGGCCCTGACCCCCAACACTGGGGGTGCCCCTCTTTTCTCTCGGCAGCCAGTCCCACGGAGACAGAGGGTTTGGGGTATTTGTCCAGAACAGAAGGTCAGTGTTCCGTAAGAATGTGTGGGTGAGGGGTTTACCCCGGAGCCCAGAGCTGGTGCCAGGGGGGTGCTCGATGAGCTGTTTTCCCTCTGGTGCCCGGTGGGAGGCAGGGACCCAGGGCCCAGCGCCCGGCCAGCCACGGCCGGTGTTCCAGCCTGCTCTGCTCGGGACAATAGCCCTCCCGTTCCTGCTTCCACCGCGGCCCAGTACGTGCTGGGCTTGATGGAGCCCTAACTGGTTTGGCTCAGTGGATAGAGCATCGGCCTTCGGACTGAGGGGTCCCGGGTTTGATTCCAGCCAGGGCATGTACTTGGGTGTGGGCACATCCCTGGTGGGAGGCAGCTGATCAATGTTTCTAACTCTCTATCCCTCTCTCTTCCTCCCTGTAAAAAAAAATCAATAAAAAATATTTTTAAAAAAGCGGCCGAGCACCCGTGCTGGCGATGGGCTGGCAGATGTGGAAGGAAGCTGGGCTCACGGCACACTGACTGATCGGAGCCCAGGCCGGCTGCTCCCGCTAGCAGATCCTCCTGACACCCCTATGGGGCAGGACGCTGTTCCCCATGTGGCGCAGAGGAAATGGAGGCTCAGAGAGGCAAAGCGACTGGCCCAGGGCCACACAGCGGGGAGCGGTGGCCGCTGGGATTGGACCTCAGGTCTGGCTCGCTCGGTCTCCCGAGGGCCCAGGCACTTGTGCTCGGGGGACAATAGGACCCCCAGCCGCCGGTTCCAGCAGATCGTTCTGTGAGAGTGAAAACACCCAGGATCCAGGCTGTCTCCAGGGCAGCCATGGCCTTTTGTGGCCGCTGGGCATGAGAAGGTTTAACTTGATCTGGTTGGACGTAAATGAGAATCGCCCTGTGTGGCCAGCGGTGGCCAGCAGACACCGGCAAATAAACCGGTGAAAACTGACAAACTGGCCGAAACCGGTTTGGCTCAGTGAATAGAGAATCAGCCTGCAGACTGAAAGGTCCCGGGTTCGATTCCGGTCAAGGGCATGTACCTTGGTTGCGGGCACATCCCCAGTGGGAGGCGTGCAGGAGGCAGCTCATCGATATTTCTCTCTCATCGATGTTTCTGACTCTCTGTCCCTCTCCCTTCCTCTCTGTAAAAAAATCAATAAAATATATTAAAAAAAAAAAAAAAAGAAAATTGACAAACTGGATATATGTTATGAAGAAAACATGTGAGCTGATGTGTGGGGGGTCCCAGGGCTTGCCTCGTGTGTGTGTGTGTGTGTGTGTGTGTGTGTGTGTGTACACGTGTGCACACAGGCCTCTCTGAGCTGGAACCCAGGAGGGCGGAGTCCGAGCTGGGGGTGTCAGGAGTGATATCCCAGCGGGAACAGCGAAGGCGAGCCAGGGTCCGAGGCAGGAACAGGCGGCAGGTGGGAGGGTCGGGGAGGAGGGTGGCTGGGGCTAGGGGGCCCGTGGCTGTGCAGAGGAGTGGGACTGGGTCCTGTGGGCAATAGGGAGCCACGAGGGTTTTAGAGCAAGGGAGCGACTCATCCAACGTCCGGGTCTTTTGAGGTACACCCCACGTTTGAACTGTCTCTATACATGGCCCTTCCACAACACGGAACGCCTTACGGCACAAGGCACTTCCCGGCGAGCGTTTATCCAGAAGCCCTCAGCGTGGCGGGGAGACCAGCAGGGAGGGGACGCGGTCCTGCCTTCTCGGGCCTCCTCGTCCGTGGGGGCGGGGGTAGGGGACGGAGCCGCTCAGAGGCCACTTCGGATGCTGCTCCGGGCGCTGGGCTGTGACCCTGATTCAACGCTTCCTCCCCCACAAGTGGGGGCCTGAGGTGTGCCCAGTGCTCCCTCCGGGGTAACCTCACCCCCCTGCCCCTGCCCTGCCCTCTACATGAGGACCCTCAGGCTTCCTGGACTCACTTCGCAGATGAAGATACTGAGGTTCAGAGTGGAGAGAGCAGCCTCCAGCTCTGCTTCTGGGCCCTCCCTTTGCCCCCTGCACTCTGCCTCTCTCACCCCTGGCTCTGTCCCGGGAGAGAACCCTCGGCTCTGCCGAAACCGGTGTGGCTCAGCGGAGAGAGCGCTGGTCTGCGGACTGAAAGGTCCCAGGTTCGATTCCGGTCAAGGGCATGTACCTTGGTTGCGGGCACATCCTCAGTAGGGGGCGTGCAAGAGGCAGCTAATCGATGCTTCTCTCTCATCGATGTTTCTAACTCTCTATCCCTCTCTCTTCCTCTCTGTAATGAATCAATAAAATATATTTAAAGAAAAAAAAAAGAACCCTCGGCTCAGAGGGGGGAACTCTCTCTTAATTGCTTAGCACACAGATCCAGGACTCGAACCCCGGTTGGACCCCACACTCTACCCCTCCCACTTCCAAAGGTTGCCTCCAGGAGGCGCCCGCGCTGGCGTACCTGTAGGGCTGAGCCTCCGAGATGAACTTGCGCTGCTCCAGCGGCCCCGCGCTGGCCCGCAGCTCCTTCACCACCACCTGGGCTGGGGTGTAGTCTGAGAAAATCTCCCCCAGGATCACCTGGTCCGTGGGGTCCGGGGGAGGGGGTCAGAGTGTGTGGTTTCCCCCGCCACCCCCTCCCCTGGAGTCCCCTGCACCCACCACAGGCTCCCAACGCCCCCTCTTCCCAGGCCCTCCCCTCCTATACCGTCCCCCCCCCCCATGTCCCCCACCAGGGTGAGAGACTCACAGGCCCCGAGTCCGATGGGTGCAGGGACGGACGGATGGGAGGATGGACAGACGGACGCGTGGACAGCCAGGTGGCGAGGCGGAGTGATCAATGGAGTGAGGAGGGAGGCGCTGACGGACAGATGTGAGGGGGTGGGGGTGGGGTGGGAGCGGGTGAGAGGTGGACAGAGGTGAGGGGGATGGGTGGGCGATGGAGGGGGCAGGGGGAGGAGGCGGGGAGCAGATGAGACGTGGTAGGAGCAGGGGGGATGGACACAACACAGGAGTGCGACCCTGGACGGTGTGGACCGCCTGCCTCCCACCTCCAGCCCACTCACCTTCCCGAACCAGCCGCTCCCAATCTCTTGCAGGTAGCTGAGGTGCTGGCGGCTAAGGCCTATGGGGGTGGTCATGTCTAGGGGGGCAGAAGGGAGGGAGGCCCCTGAGACTCTCCCCCCTCCCAAGTGCCCATGACACCTCCCAACTCCCTGGAGGCTGGGGGTCAGAGCAGGCACCAATCCCTCTCCTCATTGGCTGCCCCCAACATTCCAATGAGGGGACCTCAGCCCTGGCTGTGTGGCTCAGTGGATAGAGCATCCGCCTGCAGACTGAAGGGTCCGGAGGTCGGTTCTGGCCAAGGGCACAGGCCTGGGCTGCAGGCCCGATCCCCAGTAGGGGGCGTGCAGGAAGCAGCCGATCCATGATTCTCTCTCATCGTTGATGTTTCTCTCTCTCTCTCCCTCTCCCTCCCTCTCTGAAATCAATAAAAATAGATATATATTTTTAAACAAACAAAGATGGGACCTCAGCCTCGTCACTGGCTGCCCACAGGTTCCAGCATCCAACCCGTCCATCCCTCTGGCATCCCAGGAGCCCCTGCCGTGCCTTCGGCCTGCCATTGGCGGCCTCCGAGATTGGGATCTGGGCCGCCCTCGCCGTGGATTGCCCCACCATCGGTTGCTTAATCCAAAACCCAAATCTGGTTTTGCCAAGTCTGGTTTTGGATTAAGCAATTGCTTGCACCCGGATGATCTCTGACCGCATCCAGGGTCAGGATCCCGCACCCCCCCAACCCCCAACACCTTTCCCCCTAGGCCGCCTGGCAGATTCTCAGGACCATGGGATCCTGACGGGGCAGGGGCAGTACCTGAATGTGAAGGCTGCGGCGCAGGCATGGGCAGGGAGACCTCGGCCAGCGGGAGAATGTAGACATCAGGCAGCGACTGGGAGGAGGAGGTCTCCTCTGCTGGGGGAGTGTACTCCCCGGAGCAATCCTCCCCTTCGGGGTTCTCAAACTCCTGGAGCCGGGAGGGGCGAGGAGGGGAGGATACAGCGCTGAGAGAGGCCTGTCTCCCCATCTTTCTCATCACTGTCCCCAGTCCCAGTCCAATTTCCATCCCAAGCCTCAGGATCTGGCCATAACGTCAGGGCCAAAGGTGCTGCCGGGCCAACTGCTACTCTCCCGCACCCACCCCCTGGGTTCGGGGGAAAGGCCCTGCTGGCGTCTCCCTCCCCGCCTGGAACCCTCTCGTGCACCTCACCTTAAAGCCCACATCGCCCCGTTTGCAGCACAGACAGGTGAGGAGGAGGAAGATGAAGGCCAGCAGACCGGAGCAGGAAATGAGGACCACGGCGTAGGGAGGAGCCAGAGGGGCCCGGCCCAGGGCGAATCCATCTGTGGGCACAAGGGATGGGCTGCTGGGCTGGCGTCCCCACTTCAAGCCTCTGGTTCCCCCCGACTCCGTGCCCCTCCCATCCGGGCCGGCTTGACTACAACTCCCATGACGCACTGCAACCAGCGGCCTCTTGGCAAAGGAGCCGGATGGTGCAGAGCATTGTGGGAATGGTAGTTTGGAGCCCTTCTCAGGTGATTGGGGGTGGGGTCCCCCCCTCTCTCTCCAAGCTGGGACACCACCACCACCCCCACCACCCCCCATCACATCACCCCAGACTTGGAAGAATTCCAGTGAGGACTGAGGCAAGGAGAAGGAATTTTGGAGCCTGGAGCTCCCAGAATTTACAATCTGCTCAGGAGCCCCTGTTTGGGGGTGGGATGAGCCCCCAGCTGCAGCCTGGGAGAAGATGCTTGCCCCATGCTGGTCCCCCTAGTTAGCAGGGGTGAGGCATGTCTCCTTTAGGGGCACCTGGAGCGCACCCATGTCCTCTGTCCCCAGCCCCGGCCAGCCCTGGGTCTCCCCAAGGCTGGAGACAGCCTCCCGTGCTGGCTCTGCCTTAGACACAGCCTTCCTCCCCGCGGCCCCGGCTCTCCCGGAGGCCCTGGCTCCGTGGGCTCCCCGCACACACCTGCACGCACACATGCGTGTGCAAACACATGTTGCCCAAGCGGACCCCCTCCCCACCCAGCCCCGGCCTTCCTCCCACAGGCCCCGCGGACAGGCTCCGTCTGCGCTGCCCCCGGGCCCGGCGCGGCGGCCGGCAGACATGCACACAGGTGATGGGGTGACGGGGCCGGAGCCCCGCACAGACCCCCGTGGGCGGCCGGGGTGGGGGCGGGGGCCGCCGGATGGGCCGCCGGATGGATGGCCCGACAGACAGACTCACCGGGGTGGGCCGGGGACGCCAGGCAGCCGGAGGCGGAGACGGCCGCGAGGAAGAGGAAGGCTCCAGGGGCAGGCATCTTGTCGGTGGTGATGGGAGGGAAGTGGAGGTGGAGGTGGCGGCGGCGGCTGGGGAGGAGGGGGGGCGGGCCCTCAGCCCCCAGCCATGGGGACCCGCGCGACCCTGGCCTCCCCCCGCCCAGGAGAGGGGCGAGAGACGCAGGACAGGGGGAGGGAGGGGCTGCTGTCTGGCTCGGGTACCCCCCTCCCCCTCTCTGAAGGGACAGACAGATGAAGGGATGGAGAGGAGGACAGAGGAGAGGAGCTGGGGAGCCGGGGTTGCTGGGGTGGGGGGGAGAGGGTAGGATGGGAGGGGGGAGCACGAGGGCCCCGCCCCCAAGGCCGGCCAGGATTGGGGGAGCGGAGAGCCTGTCAGAGGAAGGGTGGGAGGAGGGAGGATGGAGGGAGGATGGAGCGTCGTCATGGCAACTGGCTCCCCAGTAGCATTGGCTGCGGGGAGGGAGGAGAGGGAGAGGGACGGACAGGGACCAGCAGACCCTTGGGGTGGGGGGCGCGGGGCCCGCTGTGCCCGTCCGGGGACAGCTCCGTGGCATGTCACCAGCACGAACACGTGTGCTCCACGCCGAGACGCAGATGTCAGGCAGGCATACGCAGCCCACACATGGCTGACACACGTTGCAGAGACCCTCACAGACAAGCGCATCACATACAAAGGTGGACAGCCATCGGCAGACTGACGGGGACACGGACACGTCACACACAAAGGCGCAGGGATGAGGGGCTGCGCTGGGGACACGGCGGGCTGGCTCTCCGCACAGACGCACCCGGCCACGCAGGAACGGCCACGCACCACAAAGACCCACGCCACGCGTGCCACAGACGCAGCCGCGCTCGGAACACACGGATGCGTGTGCCACAGACAAAGATCCACGCGGACACCACGGTGACATGCACACGTTCACAGACACGCACATCCCACAGACAAACAGGCAACAAAGAACACCCACAGGCACAGCATCACACACACAGACACACACAAGCACCACTCTCAGAGACACGTCAACACATGACATGCACCAACACAGACAAGCATCCCATGCCCACATATACACGGATACACAGCAGATACATGGAGAGATAAGCAAATCACACTCACAAATACACACACAACACATAGACACAAGTACATAAAAGATACACATCTCTCACATAGACCTACATTTCACTCACCCGAATACACACAGACAAACAACAGACACACCACATGCCCAAATATACACGATACACAGCAGATACATGGAGAGATAAGCAAATCACACTCACGAGTACACACACAACACATAGACACATAGACACAAGTACATAAAAGTTACACATCTCTCACATAGACCTACATTTCACTCACCCAAATACACACACACACACACACACACACACACACAAACATCACAGACACACACACACAAAGACAGGCACAACCCACACATGGTTCAAAACACACACACACACACACATACACACATTCAAAGAATCACAGACACACAAAGCTATACCAATCACGTACCAAAAAAAACCACACAAACATATCACACACTGCTGTCACCACATATGACATACACAGATACATACAGAAACACAGCACAGGCACAAACATCGAATACATAGATGCACGTAGATAGACACTTCACAAATACACACACATTTCACACGAGGTTACAAAAACCACGTTACCCCGCCACACATAACACATGGGCACGTATAACACATACCACGGTGCAAACACACACACACAGAGACGCACACAGATGAGATCACACAGCCAACACCGTCACAGACACTGCTCCCCTCACACAAAAGATACATGATCACGGTTTATTTCACATATTTATTCTTTGGAGCGTGTCCTCTGCGCCGGGCATTATCCTCGGGTACCGTTATCGCCCCCATCGCACGGATGGGGAAACTGAGGCAGGCAGGAAAGGGCGGGCAGGATGGGGGCTGGAACCCGGCCCGTGGGGGACACACACGGCACAGACAAGAACGCACACGTAACGTGCCCGGCCGCCGCCGCCACGGGGGGCCACCGCGCGCCCCGCGCCGCAGACACCCCGCGAGCACGGGCTCCCCCGCCGCGCGCACCTTCCCGGTGCGGCCGCACGACGCCCCGCGGAGGCGGCGGGCAGACCCCGGCCCCCGGCGGCCCGCAGCCTCCCTCCCCGGCGGGTCCGGGGCGCGCAGCCCGGGCCGCGCCACGCGCTCGGCGCCGGCGGCTCTCACACCCGCAGTGCAGTGCGCAGCCCTCCGCATCGGGACCCCGGGGGCGGGGCGGGGCGGGGCGGGGGCGCGGGGGTCTCATTAGAGAAACTGAGGCAGGTTCGGTGCTCGGGAAGCGGGGCGGGGGGAAAGGGGGGATGGACCGTGACGCACGCAGAGAGGACGGGATTAGGGGGGTGGGGGTAGCAAAATGTGCAATGTGATCTGACCCTTGGCTGAAGGGCAAAGAACCTGGCGGGAGCAGGGGCTTATGGGAAGTGTAGTCCCAGCCCTGGCTCTTGTGGGAAATGTAGTTTAAATATATATATATATATATATATATATATATATATATATATATATATATATATATATATATATATATATATATATATATATATATATATATATATATATATATATATATATATATATATATATATATATATATTGCCCTAGCTGGTTTGGCTCAGTGGATAGAGCCTCAGCCTGCGAACTGGAGGGTCCCAGGTTCGATTCCGGTCAAGGGCATGTACCTTGGTTGCGAGCACATTCCCAGTGGGAGGGGGTGGTGGTGCAGGAGGCAGCAGATCGATGTTTCTAACTCTCTATCCCTCTCCCTTCCTCGCTGTAAAAAGTCAATAAAATATATTTTTAAAAGATAAGTGAAATGATAGACTTCTGCCCAATTTAAAACACACACACACACACACACACACACACACATATATATAAATTTCAGAGAGGAAGGAAGAGAGGGAGAGAGAGATAGAAACATCAATGATGCGAGAGAATCATTGGCTGGCTGCCTCCTTCAAGCCCCACATTGGGGATGGAGCCTACAACCTGGGCCTGTGCCCTTGACCGGAATTGAACCCGAGACCCTTTAGTCCTCAGGTCCGCGCTCTATCCACTGAGCCAAACGGGGTAGGGAGAAGTAGTTTTGGTTCTTCCAAAAGGGAGACTCGGGTTAAGCATTTCCCCAGGAGGCAGAGCGGCTGTGTGAGGGTAAGAGGAGCCGGAGCCAACGCCAGGGCCGGGATTCCTGAGTCCCAGGGAGGGGCCAGGCGGGGTTACAGTCCTGACTCTGCCCCCGGCTCCCTGTGCGTTCGTTATTCACTCCACAAACACTCATTAAACGCCTACTGTGTGTGTAGCCAGGCCCTGTGCCAGAAGCTGGGGTGCAGCAGGGAACAGTCAAACCAGAGGTGGGTGTCACAGGGGCTCCCGAAGGTCCGCTAGAGTTTTCCAAACGGTGAGCAGTGAGCATGGCTGAGGTGTGACTTCTCGTGGATTTCGGCCATATTTTTGGAATAATAAGCTAGAACAAACTAAGCAAATTCACATTGAGGATCGAGCCTGCACCCTGGGCATGTGCCCTGACTGGGATTCGAACTGTGACCTCCTGGTTCACAGGTCGGCGTTCCACCACTGAGCCGCACCGGCCGGGCAGGATTGTTTCCATGCTAACGCGAGACGTGACCTGTCTTTTTCCTCCTCATTCTGTCATGAGTGCGCCCCGGAATTTTCCAGAAGCTACACAGCGAGCAACGTGCTGACTAACACAGAAGCGGCTACGAGGGATCCAGCTGTCTTCTACTGAGCCAGACAAGAAAAGAGATTTGCGAAATGGTTTTTAAAAATGCCACTCTGCTCACTACATTTTTGGTCTGGAAAGATTATTTTTTAAAAAAAATTATTGTTATTTTAAAAAATATGTTTTATTGATTTTTTTACAGAGGAAGAGAGAGGGATAGAGAGTCAGAAACATCAATGAGAAACATCCATCAGCTGCCTCTTGCACACCCCCCACCGGGGATGTGCCCACAACCAAGGTACATGCCCTTGACCGGAATCGAACCTGGGACCCTTGAGTCCGCAGGCCGACGCTCTATCCGCTGAGCCAAACCGGTCTCGGCTGGAAAGATTATTTTTTATTAAGGTTGTTTTCAAGGTGAACTGCAATGAGCTTGTTATCGTTATTTTATAAATCTTAATGAAGTCTTTATTGTTTAAAGTATTACATGTCCCCTTTTATGCTCCATTAATCCCTTCTAGACTCCCCCAGCCCTCTCACCCCACCCTGCTGCAGGCCTGCACGACCCCATTGACTGTGTCCATGGGTTGTGCATATATGCTTACAAGTTCTTTGGTTGGTCACTTCCACCCACCCATCCTCCCTCTCCCTTCCCTCTGAGATTCCGCAGTCTGTTCTGTGCTTCTATGCCTCTGGATCTGTTTTGTTCATCGGTTTATTTAGTTTTATTTATTTATTTATTTATTTCAAATATATTTTATTGATTTTACATAGAGAGGAATTCAGAGGGATAGAGAGTTAGAAACGTCAATGAGAGAGAAACATCGGCCAGCTGCCTCTTGCACACCCCCTTCTGGGATGCGCCCTCCACCAATGTACATGCCCTTGAACGGAATCGAACCCGGGACCTTTCAGTCCACAGGCCAACGCTCTATCCACTGAGCCAAACAGGTTTCGGCTATTTAGTTTTATTTTTAAAAATATATTTCATTTCTTTTTGTACAGAGAGGAAGGGAGAGAGATAGAGAGTTAGAAACATCGATGAGAGAGGAACATTGAGCAGCTGCCTCTTGCACACCCCCCACTGGGGATGTGCCCAAACCAAGGTACGTGCCCTTGACCGGAATCGAACCTGGGACCTTTCAGTCCGCAGGCTGACTCTCTATCCACTGAGCCAAACCGGTCAGGGCTCATCAGTTTATTTTGTTCATTAGATTCCACATAGAGGTGAGATCATGTGGTACTTGTCTTTCTCTCTCTGACTGGCTTACCTCACTTCGCTCGATGCTCTCCAGGTCCCTCCCTGCCGTCTCAGAGGGTCAGAGATCCTTATTTTTTACAGCTGCATCGTATTCCACGGTGTACACGTACCACCGCTTTCTGCCCACTCCTCTCCTGATGGGCACGTGGGCTGTTTCCGGATCTTAGCGATTGTAAATGGCGCTGCTGTGAGCATAGGCGTGCATGCATTTTTAAAAAAATATATTATTATTGTTAGTTTAAGTGCATGAATAAGCAAATATTTCTAAAATGTATTCGTTTTCTTAAAAAAACACACACATATTTTATTGATTTTTTTTTACAGAGAGGAAGAGAAGGATAGAGAGTTAGAAACATTGATGAGAGAGAATCATCAATCAGCTGCCTCCTGCACACCTCCTACTGGGGATGTGCCCGCAACCAAGGTACATGCCCCTTAACTGGAATCGAACCTGGGACCTTTCAGTCCGCAGGCCGACGCTCTATCCACTGAGCCAAACTGGTTTCGGCTGCATCCATTTTCATTGCTAACATGCTGATAGATATAACTCACGCACACAATAGCCCTTTCAGGTCCGTAATAATTTGGGGAGTGTGAGGATTTGAGCCCTGCTGCTTTGCGTCTACGAAACAAGAGAGAACAGAGCTCAGCAGAAACACTGCCTGAGAGGAAGGGATGTGTCGCCGAGGCCCCGGCTGAAGCAGCCGGAGAAAAAGACAAGGAACCGTGTCTGGGCAGAGGGAACAGCACATGCAGAGAGGAAGGAGCTGAGGTGCCGGCGAAGGCGTGACACGCACACGTTCGGTTTGTTCTCACTGCAGGCCGGGCTCGGGCGCCCCCTTCCCTCAGGGAGCCCGCCGGGGGCCGGTGTTTCCACCCACAGACGTGCGACTGGAAACGGTGCCGGACGCCGGCCATGAGGGCGAGGGGAGGGCTGTGACCTCACACTGGAGGTGGAACCAGGGGGGCTTTCCTGGGAAGGAGAACCTAGAACCCGGGACTGAGAGGGGGGGGAGGGATAGGTGGGAGAGCAGGGCAAGGAGGGCCGAGGAGGGGGAGCAGCCCCGGGGCGGCTCTGAGGTGGGCGGCTCCGGTGGCCGAGCCTGAACGAGTCCTGTGGGAGAGTGGAGCCCAAATGCCACCTCCTCCGGGAAGCCCTCCTGATTACCGCATTTTCCGGCTTATAAGACGACCGCCTAATTTTACAGTTAAAACATAGGTTTAGGCCTATATTTGCTGTATAAGACTACCCCCCACTTCGAAGAAAAGACTTACTTTGCCGTCAAGGTCTGCAGGTAATTTCTGTGCAATTTCGGTCTTTTGCCCCCTGATTTTCAGTTGACTTTTTTTCCGTTTCAAAAGTCGTCTTATACGCCGGAAAATACCGGTACCTTACGAACAACCCCACCCCCACAGCCCTCTTCCCACGGGACCCCTCTGTTCTCCCCATCGCCCTGGACACAGGAGGTCTCCCGCCCCCTCCGCTGTGGCCGCTGCCACCCCTCCCCGTCCTGCCTACTGTCCCTGCCCGCTCCCCAGCGCCTTGGAGTTGCATTTGCTGAAGGGAGGAAGGAGCCCGAGCCCGAGGCCACAGCCTGTGGATGCATTTGCTGCTGGTGGGTGCCCACCTGGCAGGGGCTGCGGGCGTTCGGGAGGAGGCCGGGATGGAGGGGTGTCGTGGGCGTGCCGGAGGGAAGCTCACCCCAGGCTTCCAAGGAGCTGGTGCCCCTGGGGCTCAGCTGTGAGGAGCCAGGGGGAGGCTGAGTCCGGGGTGGGGCGTGGGGCGTGGGGGGGGGGGCGGGAATGGAGCACAAAGGCCTGGAGGTGAGAAACAAAGAGGGGTACCCAGGCAACGCCCCCCTGTCCCACCTCCTGCCTCTCCTGCCCCGGGGCTTAGGCTCAAACCTGACAGACGTTGCCCACTCCTGTTCTGTCCCCCTCACCCCCCCCCATCCCGCTGTCAGGACATCCCCGGAGCCTGACCACCGCTCACCATCTCTGCACCCCCTCGCTCGCTGGGCCTGGTGCAGCCGCCTCCTCCAGGGCCTCCCTGCGGGTCACACTCACAGACCCCTCTCGCCCCGGCTGGTGCAGCTCAGTGGTTAGTGCGCCGTTCCCCCATACGCCGAGGTTGCAGGTTCAATCCCCGGCTCAGGGCGCACACACACACACACACACACACACACACACGGAATCCACCGATGAATGCACCCATGAGTGCAACAGTCAATCGAAGTGTCCCTCTCCATTCCTCTTCCTCTGAAATCAGTCAATAACAAACAGCACAACGAAAAACGCCTGCCTCTTGTTGCCAGAGCAACCAGGCTGTCAGGTCACCCCGCTCCCCGGCCCGGCATCCACTGCTCCCGCCCCCTGCCCTTCCCTGGCCAGAGGCCCTCAGTGCTGGGCTTATGCTTCCCGCCGTCCTCGCTGACCCTCTCTCCCTTCCGTCCCCCCAGGCTTCCTTACGGTCCTGGAGCACACTGTGTGAGCCGGGCCTGCCTGGGGGATCCCCTTCCCGTCCCCCCCCCCCCACCTGGCTGACCTCCCTGCAGGCAGGCCTCTGCCAGGGGTGCCTCCTGCAGCCCCGCCCCCGGCTGCTCCCGGCCCTCAGCCGCCGCGTTTTACTTCATTTGCTTGTTTTTAAAAAATATATTTTATTGATTTTTTACAGAGAGGAAGGGAGAGCCTGGGGTTTCGGCTTCATTTGCTTGTTTACCTCATTGGGTTTGGCTCCGCCTGCCCCCAGGCCAGGCATTCATGGGGCCTGGAGGGCAGGGTCTCCTTGGCCTCCTTTCCAGGGCCCTCGGCGGCCTGTCCGCAGAAGGGGGCTCAGGGTGTGTCCAGGGTCCGAGGAGGGAGGCTGGGGAGGTGGGGGGCATGGAGGCTGCCAGGAGGCTCTGAGCATCGACGTGGGGAGGGGGTGCGTTGACCAGGGTGACCAGGATGGGAGGTCACACAGCTCCTCCTCCTCCTCCTCCTTCTTCTTTTAAAAATATTTTATTGATTTTTTTAATTTTTTATTTTTTTACAGAAAGGAAAGGAGAGGGATAGCTAGAAACATTCATAAGAGAGAAACATCCATCAGCTGCCTCCTGCATGTCCTCTACTGGGCAACCAAGGCACATGCCCTTGACCGGAATCGAACCTGGGACCCTTGAGTCCGCAGACCGGTGCTCTATCCACTGAGCCACACCGGTCAGGGCGCTCCTCCTTCTTTATGAAACCGAAGGGCCCCTGGGGTGTGAGGGGCCAGGGAGGAAAATTCCACGAGTCTAGAGCGCTGCCTCAAACCTCATTCATTCATTCATTCATTCAATCATTCAGCAGAGTCCGCGTGCAGGTGCAGAAGGAAGCACAAGGAGAACACGGTTAACAACAACATGCTGCTTCGTTGTCCGTTTGACAGGCGCGCACACCCGTGCAGGCGCCGCCAGTGAAGATACAGAACACCGCCGTTCTCCAGAAGGTTCCCTCGCACCGGGTCCCAGGCCAGGCCCCGCCTGGCCACGCCCCCCGCCTGCAACCTTCTGTCTGCAGAACGTAGCACCGATGGAATCAGGGTCTGCCTCCCTTTGCACAGAACGAGGATTCTGAGGTGTAGAGTGTATCAATAGTCTGTTCCTTTAAAATATATATATATATATATTTATTTTACAGAGAGGAAGGGAGAGGGATAGAGAGCTAGAAACATCGGGGATGTGCCCGCAACCAAGGTACATGCCCTTCACCGGAATCGAACCTGGGACCTTTCAGTTCACAGGGCGACGCTCTAGCCACTGAGCTAAACTGGTTTCGGCCCGTTGGGTCCTTTTCAGTTTGGGGTGATCACTCACACCCGTGAACACTTAGGGGCAGGCTGGGCGTGGATCTAAGTTCTTGTGACTCTCACGTGAACACCTACGAGTGGGATTGCCACATCAGGGGCTGGGGGCATGTCTAACTTGATAAGAAAGGTGACAGCATTAAAAAACTTTATTTTTTTTTTTTTTTTTTTTTTAGGAAATACTTTATTTTCAAAACATTTCAAAAATATATATTTTATTAATTTTACAAAGAGGAAGAGAGATAGAGAGTTAGAAACACCGATGAGAGAAACACCGATCAGCTGCCTCCTGCACACCCCCTCCTGGGGATGTGACCACAACCAAGGTACATGCCCTTGACCGGAATCGAACCTGGGACCCTTCAGTCCACAGACCGACGCTCTATCCTAGGGGTGTCGAACTCAATCAGAGAAGGGGCCAAAATCTAAAATCCAGCCTAAATCGCGGGCCGAATGGTTTACTGAACAGTCATAAACTGTCATTGTGATGGAAACGCAGCGGAGTGCAGTGATGACAGCGCGGTGCAGGCCACATTGCAAGGCCTGGCGGGACGGATTTGGCCCGCGGGCCTTGTGTTTGACACATGTGCTCTATCCACTGGGCAAACTGGCTAGGGCAGTGACGGCATGTTTAATATGTGTTTAAAATTGATTTCAGAGAGAGCAAAACATCCATTGGCTCCCTCATGCATGCCTGCTGCCAGGGGATCAAGCCCACGGTCCTGGCCAACCATGGCCCTAGGGCCTAGAGCAGGAACTGGCATGTCGCCGCCCACTGGACAAATCTGGCCCGCGGCCTGCCTTGGTAAATAAAGTTTTATTGGAACACAGCCATGCCCATTCGTGAATGTGCTGCCTCTGGCTCTTTTTGCACCAGGACAGCAGAGGTGAGCTGTGACAGAGACCCTGTCACATTGCTGCAAGACCTAAAACAGTGACCTTGGCCCTGACTGGTGTGGCCCAGTGGGTAGAACGTCGGCCTGCAGACTGAAGGATCCCAGGTTCGATTCCGGTCAAGGGCATGTGCCTTGGTTAAGGGCACATCCCAAGTAGAGGGTATGCAAGAGGCAGCTGGTCGATGTTTCTCTCTCATCGATGTTTCTGGCTCTCTCTCCCTCTCCCTTCCTCTCAGTGGAAAAATCAATGGAATATATTTAAAGAAATAAAGTCTAGGTGCTGGATCATTGGTGTGTCCATTTGAAATGAACTCGTTACGCTGTCTGCTTCGGAGATGTATTCTCATCTGTACACAGATACACACATTGGGGTCAAATGAACACTTAAAAACGTTATTGCCAGAGAAACAAATGATCAAATAAGGTAACTAACTAGTGTCTCAGACTTTTTATTTATTTATTTATTTATTTATTTTTAAGGGATTCATATATATATATATATATATATATATATATATATATATAATTGATTTTTTTACAGAGAGGAAGGGAGAGAGAGAGAGAGAGCTAGAAACATCGATGAGAGAGAAACATCGACCAGCTGCCTCCTGCACACCCCCCACCGGGGATGTGCCCGCAACCAACGTACATGCCCCTGATGGGGAATCGAACCCGGGACCTTTCAGTCCGCAGACTGACGCTCTATCCACTGAGCCAAACCGGTTTCGGGCGGGGGCGGGGGCGGGAGGGACGGCGTGAGCACAGAGAAGGGAAACCACGTGCATGTCCTCTGGCCGGGCGGGGGCTCCGCTCTGGAGACGGGAATAGAGCCAACACACACACACACACACACACACACACACACACGCATGCACACACACACACACACACACGGTTATCCCAGCGGGAGCCCCAGTGGGACCGGCTCAGACGCCCCACAGCGGGACTCGCAGGCCCCGACACTCCGGGCAGGCGGGTGGGCGGGCGGGGAGAGTTATGAGGAGCATGAGGCACCTTGGCAAGTGCTTATTTGTGCTTCCAATCATGTGTGAAACCGCAGGATATCAAATGGCAGGCCGTGCCACCTCCCCCGTCACGTCTCTGTGTGTCTGTGTGTGACTAGTACATGTAACGTGTAGATGTACGTCCTCTCCTCTGTTATACATAGACCCCCAGAGAGAGGAGAAGACACACACACACACACACACACACACACACACACACAACACAGGGGGGGTTTATACACCCGGGAATAGACAGACGCACATACACTTAGATACACACTGTATGCCAGTGTGAAATAGGCATATGAAATTGGACCGGTTTGGCTCAGTGGATAGAGCGTCGGTCTGTGGACTGAAGGGTCCCAGGTTCGATTCCAGTGAAGGGCATGTACCTTGGTTGCGGGCACATCCCCAGTAGGGGGTGTACAGGAGGTAGCTGATCGATGTTTCTCTCTCATCAATGTTTCTAACTCTCTATCCCTCTCTCTTTTTTCCTCTCTGTAAAAAGTCAATAATATATATTTAAAAAAAAAGAAAAAAAAAAAGAAAGAAAGAAAGAAAGAAGGAAAGAAATGGGGTGCGGGGCAAAATCAAGGGACTAACAACACAATTTTACAAAGACTAAGCCCTGGCCAGGTAGCTCAGCTGGTTGGAGCATTGACCCAATAATCCAAGGCTGCCAGTTCAATCCCCAGTAAGGGCACAGACAAGAATCATCCGATGAATGCATCCATAAGTGGAGCAATACCTTAATGTTTCCCTCTCTCGAGTCAATAAATTAAAAAGCAATTAAAATGATAAGTTTAGCCAGGACCAGTTTGGCTCCGTGGATAGAGCGTTGGCCTGTGGACTGAAAGGTCCCGGGTTCGATTCCGGTGAAGGGCATGTACCTTGGTTGCGGGCACATCCCCAGTAGGGGGTGTGCAAGAGGCAGCTGATCGATGATTCTCTCTCATCGATGTTTCTAACTCTCTATCCCTCTCTCTTCCTCTCTGTGAAAAATTAATAAAATATATATTTTTAAAAAAATAAAAAATAAAAAAAATAAAAAAAAATAGACGCAGCCTGGCCGGTGTCACCCCGGACACACAAAGGTGGTCGGTTCGATTCCCGGTCAGGGCACAGGCCCGGGCTGTGGGCTGGATTCCTGGTGGCGAGGGGTGCAGGGTTCAGTGGATCTATCCATGTTTCTGTCTCTCATCAGTGTCTCTCTCTCTCTCTCTCTCTCTCTCTCTCCCTTCTTCTCCCTCTAAAGATATCAATAAAAACATATCTTTAAAAATAATTAAACGAGTACCGCTAGAATGCTCTTCCGATGCAAACCAACCCTCCTGAGCCCAAATTCCGCTCCATCAGTGGTTAAGCGTGAACCTAGGAACCAGGAGGTCACCGTTCGATTCCCAGTCAGGGCACAGGCCCGGGTTGTGGGCTGGATCCCCAGTGTGGGGCATGCAGGAGGCAGCCAATCAATGACTCTCTCTCAACATTGATGTTTCTGTCTCTCTCTCCCTCTCCTTTCCTCTGTGAAATCAATAAAAATATATTTAAAAAATACAACAAATCTCACACACCAGCCAATATTTCTCCTGCCCTCAGTCACTCCGGGCCAGGTGTTAGGTGCCAGAGATCACCTCTATGCCCCCCCGCCCCACACACACACCGAATTTATATGAGTAGCTAATTCTAAACTGCCTTTCCCAAAGGAACCCCAATAAAGGCTCCAGCTAGGCCTCCCACCAAATCTCACCCCATCCCTACCCCACCTCTGCTTTTCTCTCCAGACCAAACCTGGTACTTCCCCCTGTGGCCCTGCCTGGGAAACCCTACATAATAAAGAGGTGATATGCAAATTAACTCTCACTCTGTCATGCCATCACAAGATGGCTGCGCCCATGGGGGAGGTGGGGTTCCCGTAATGAATGATCAGCAGGGACCTGAGGCTGCCCCCTCGCCCAGTGGGGCTAGACGGGGGTGAGGCCGGCAGAGTCTGGGTCTCGGGATTTTGAGGTGCACACAGGTGGGCGGGGACTTGATCTGGGTCCCGTGGTGCGCCCCAGACTCTGACAGGAGGGAGGTTTTCAAATACATTTTACTAATTTTCCTTCATCTCTGACACTTCTGTTATAGAGAAAGGGCAAATCCCAATATTAAAGTATTTCCTCTAATGAATCCCCTTTTAATGTGCACGAATTTTGTGCACCGGGCCACTAGTGTAGATAATAAAAAATCTTTCAGGAAGATTGACACTCCGTGCCATCACTCAATCACCTGCACACATTAACATCCAAATCTTAGAACAACAGGTTCTGGGGATTAAGACCCGAATTCTGTTGGGGGCCCTTGTTAAGCCAGAAGGGGGCCAGGAGACGGGGAGATGGGGAGATGGGGATATGGGGAGAAGGGGGTCGGGGAGACTGGGATATGGGGAGACGGGGAGACAGGGAGACAGGGAGACGGGGAGATGGGGAGACGGGGGGACGGGGAGATGGGGAGAAGGGGAGTGGGGGAGAAGGGGAAACGGGGAGAAGGGGAAACGGGGAGAAGGGGGTCCGGGAGACGGGGAGAGAGGGAGAGGGGGAGAAGGGGACGGGAGACGTGAGGGGAGAAGGGGAGGGAACGGGGAGACGAGGGGAGAAGGGGAGATCGGGGAGAAGGGGAGACGAGGGGAGAAGGGAGGAGGGGGTACGGGGAGACGGAGAGAGAGACGGAGACGGGAGATGGAGAGACGGGTAGCGGGAGCGACGGGGAGATGGAGAGACAGGGAGACGGGGAGACGGGGAGATGGAGAGACGGGGAGACGGGGGGGGGACGGGGGACGGGAGAGGGGAGCGGAGAGACAGGGGACGTAGGACAGGAGAAGGTCCCGGAGCTCGGGGTGGGTGTGGAGGGAAGGACAGGGCAGGGAATGTGGGAATGAGGTGCGGAACCGAGTGAAGAAATAAAATGAAGTCACTGTGGTCAGGTTGCTAAATTCCTGAATCCAAGTAGGTCGAGTTATGAGGAAATGCTTCTATTCTGGCGTTAGCTAGCCTGGGAACATAAATATTTGCGTTCTCCAGCCCCGAGTGACAAGACAGATATCGGGTTACCCCTGGCTGCCCCCGAAGAGGGGCACCCACAGGTCCAGACAACCTGGCGGCTGATGGGACCAGTCCTCAGGCTCCACTCACAGCCCTTCTCTCACCAAAGGTGGTGGCCCCCCAAGCCCCCAGCCCCCCAACCAGTTCTCCAGCGGGTGTCCAACCATCAGTTCAATTCTGATGCCCCCAGACCTATCGGACGGAGCGGGGCCCCCAGGTTATGGGCTCCGTCCCCAAGCAGCCCCCGCTCCAGACACCAGCCCCCTAAGTTGCAGGTACTTCTTCTTCTTTTTTAAAAAAATTACATTTTATTGATTTTTTACAGAGAGGAAGGGAGACGGAGAGAGAGAGTTAGAAACATCGATGAGAGAGAGACATCGATCAGCTGCCTCCTGCACACCTCTGACCGGGGATGTGCCTGCAACCAAGGCACATGCCCTTGACCGGAATCGAACCCGGGACCTTTCAGTCCGCAGGCCGACGCTCTATCCACTGAGCCAAACCGGTTAGGGCGTGCAGGTACTTCTGACCAACTGGCTCTAAAACCCCATGACCACTCCCAGGTTCAGTCATTTGCTATGTTAACTCCCAGGGCGCAGGGAAACCTTTACTCCGTTTGTCCGTTTATCACAGAGGCTATAATGAAGAGCCTGACGAAGTTGCCTTGGGCGCCAGCCGGTTTGGCTCAGTGGACAGAGCTTTGGCCTTTGGATGGAAGGATCCCAGGTTCGATTCTGGTCAAGGGCACATGCCCGGGTTGTGGGCTTGATCCCCCAGTAGGAGGCGTGCAGGAGGCAGCTAATCAATGATTCTCTCTCACTGTTGATGTTTCTATCCCTCTCTCTTCCTCTGTCTGAAATGCACCCACCACCTGCTTTCTTTTTTAATATATTTTATTGATTTTTTTTTTTTACAGAGAGGAAAAGAGTTAGAAACACCGATGAGAGAGAAACATCAATTCAGCTGCCTCCTGCACACCCCCCATTGGGGATGTGCGTGCAACCAAGGCACATGTCCTTGACAGGAACCAAACCTGGGACCACTGAGGCCACAGGCTGATGCTCCATCCACTGAGCCACACCGGCCAGGGCCCACCACCTGCTTTCTGCCGTGTGGATGAGCTCACACTCTCCAGACCGCAGGAGGGTCTGTAGTTTGGCTTCCTTTGCTGAGCGCCGTGCCTGCTCCCTCCGCCCCCTCGGCTGTGGACTGGCATCCCAGCCCCAGCGTGCCAGGCAGCTGCTCTGCCGCAGACGGACACTGGGTGTGCCCAGCTGTGGTGCCAGCCACAAAGCCGCGAGAGCACGTGCGCAGCCGCGGTCTGAGAGTGACGGCCGGCTCCCGCCTCCCAGGTAAACACCGGGGTGAGGGCCGGGCCGGGGAGCGGTGTGGACCTGGGGAGGCAGGCGGCTCCCCAAAGCAGCTGAGGCACTGGTCCCCTCCCAGCAGCAGGGCGCTCCATTCCACTGCTCTCTCTCCTAGGTCTTTCACATCCTAGTGATTGCGGGAGAGGGAGAGAGAGAGGGAGAGGGAGAGAGAGAGAGAGAGAGAGAGAGAGAGAGAGAGAGAGAGAGAGAGAGAG
>NW_023425420.1:417500-533180 GCF_014108245.1 Pipistrellus kuhlii | reverse complement strand
CCTAACCCTAACCCTACCCCTACCCCTAACTCTAACCCTAACCCTAACCCCAACCCCAACCCCTAACCCTAACCCTAACCCTAACATTGCAAGTCCTGGCTAGACGGATTTGGCCCGCAGGCCTTGTGTTTGACACATGTGCGACCCTGACCCTGACCCTGACCCTGACCCCTAGACCGACCCCTAGACCCTGACCCTTGACCCTGACCCATGACCCTTGACCCTGACACATGACCCTGACCATGACCCATGACCCTGACCCATGACCCATGACCCCTGGCCCCTGGCCCTGACCCTGACCCTGACCCCTTGACCCTAGACCCTAGACCCTAGACCCTAAACCCTACTAGGGGTGTCGGACTCAATCAGAGAAGGGGCCAAAATCTAAAATCCAGCCTAAATCGCGGGCCGAATGGTTTACTGAACAGTCATAAACTGTCATTGTGATGGAAACGCAGCGGAGTGCAGTGATGACTGCGCGGTGCGGGCCACATTGCAAGGCCTGGCGGGACAGATTTGGCCTGCGGGCCTTGTGTTTGACACATGTGCGACCCTGACCCTGACCCTGACCCTGACCCCTAGACCCTGACCCCTAGACACTGACCCCTAGACCCTGACCCTGACCCTAACCCCTAGACCCTGACCCTGACCCTCACCCTGACCCCTGACCTCGACCCTGACCCCAACCCCGACCCCTTACCCCTGACCCCTGTCCTCCGACCCCAACCCTAACATTCATCCCCAGCCCCTGGCCTTTAAAAAATGTAGTGTTTCACTCTGGAACCCTGAACCATGTCCACATGACCTCGGACCCTAACTAACACCACCCTGCCTCTGAAATTGTCATCTAACCTAACGGGGAATAAAAAGCATTAGAAAACCACAAACACAGTAAAAACAACCACAAGCATTGCAAGACAAACACTTTAAACACCTGCTGGTGAATTGGTGCAAACTCTTCACAATTGAAGGAATGCAGACAGCAAAACAAAACTCTGTAGCCCTTCAACATGAGCATATCCAGGCATATGCCTTGACAGTCAATTCAACCATGTCATCCATGCTCATAGGCTGAGCAGCAACCAGGGAGCCACATCTCTCATCTCTTTGTAATTTACCCTAAAAGACTAAGGAAGCAAACAACCTTTTGCTGGGATGCACAATGACCACCAAGGGCAGAATGGTCAATGAAGATGCTGCCCCCCTTTTAGTAAATGTGCACAAAGGTAATGGCGCTCAACTGACTGATGTTGGTGTCACATGCTGGACTCATTCATGGCCGTGCCAGCTGTGGTGGCAGAACTACAGCCTCTCCCACGTGCACAGCAGCGCACTACCGAGACTCAACAGCAAGAGTAGTGGGGACAGCATAAGCTCAAGCATGTCCTAGCCCCAACTCGGGCTCCTCCCCAGCCACTAGCAGATGTCATATTTCCCTAATCCCCAAGGGCCAGCATAAAGGAAGAAAGGGAGGGAGGCAGGGAGGCACATGGACACACTGAGAAAGTGAGACAGAAGGATAGTAAGAAAGAATGCAAGAGACAAAGACAGAAAGAAACAGAAAGATTGAGAAAGACATAGACAGACGACAATCAGAGACAAAGAAAGACAGAGAAAGAAAGAGACAGAGGACAGAGAGAGAGAGACAGAGAGGTGGAGAGGGGGGAGAGAGGGAGAGAAAGAGAAAGAGGGGGGAGAGAGGGAGGGGGGAGAGAGAGAATCAAAGGAAAAGAATCAGAGAGACAGAGAGAGGGGGGAGGGAGGGAGAGGGAGGGAGGGGATGGAGGGAGGGAGAGAGGGAGAGAGACAGAGACAGAGACAGAGGGAGGAGGAAGACAGAGACAGAGAAAGAAAATCAAAGAGGGGGGGACAGAGGGAGGGAGGGAGGGAGGGAGGGAGAGACAAAGAAAGAAAAAGAGCGAGAGATGGAGACAGAGACAGAGAAAGAAAGACAGAGAGAGGGAGAGCCAGAGAGAGGGGGGGAGGGGGAGACAGAGACAGAGAAAGAAAGACAGAGAGATGGAGAGCCAGAGAGAGAGAGAGAGGGAGGGAGGGAGGGGGAGGGAGACAGAGACAGAGAAGGAAAATCAAAGTGTGAGAGAGATGGGGGGAGGGAGGAAGAGGGAAGAGAGAGAAGAGGGAGACAGAATAAGAGAGAGAGAAGAGAGAAAGAGGAGTGAGAGGGGAAGAGGGAAGAGAGAGAGAAAAGGGAGAGAGAATAGAGAGAGAGAAAGGAGAGATGGGGAGAGAGAAGACAGAGAGAAGACAGAGAGGAGAGGAGGGAAAGAGGGGATAAGAGAGGAGAGAGCAAGAAGAAAGAAAGAGGGACAGAGGGACAGAGGGAGATGGAGAGAGAAGAGAGAGAGAAGAGGGAGAAAGAATAGAAAGAGAAGGATAAACAGAAATAGAGAGAGTAAGAAGTAAGAGAAAGAGAAGGAGAAACAGAAATATATATTATATATATGAGAGAGAGAGAGAGAGAGAAGAGAGAAGGGAAAGACAGAGACAGAGACAGACAAAGACAGAGATGACAGATACAGACAGAGAGACAGAGAAATAGAGAGACAGCAAGATAAAAAGATAGAAAAAGAGAAAGAGAGAGAAATAGCGAGATAGAGAGAGAGAGTTAGAGATATAGTGAGCAAGAGAGAGAGAGAATAAGAGAAATAGAGAGATAGAGAAAGATACAAAAAGAGAAATAGAGGGAGAGAAAGAGGAAGAGCTAGAAAAAGAGAATGAGACAGAAAGAGATAGAAAGAGAAAGATAGAGAGCTAGACAAAGAGATATAGGAAAAATGTAAAGAGAGAGAAACAGACAAAGAAATGGAGATAGTAATAGAAAGATAGAGAGATAGACAAAAAGATAGGGAGAAAGAGAAAGATAGATAGACAAAAAGATTGGGAGAAAGAGAAAGATAGATAGACGAAGACATATAGAGAGAAACAGGAAGAGATAGAGATAGACAAGGAGATATATACAGAGAGAGATAGAGAAAGAGAAAGATATAGAGAGAGAGAAAAAGACATTGAGAGAGAAAACCAGTCAGAGAGAGGAAAACATACAGAGACAGAAAAACATACATATAGAGATATAGATGGAGATATATATATATATATATATATATATATATATATAGAGAGAGAGAGAGAGAGAGAGAGAGAGAGAGAGAGAGAAGGAGGGAGGGAGGGAGGGAGGGAAGGAGGGAGGGCGGGAGGGGGGAGAGAAAGAGAGACAAAGAAAGATAAAGAGATAGAAAGAAAGACACAGAGATAGAAATAGAGATAGAGAAAGAGAAAGACATAAAGAGAAATAGAAAGATAAAAAATAGAAAGATTCAGAGAGATAGAGATTGATTGAGATAGAGAAAGAGAAATTGATAGAGGAAAAGAGAAAGAGAGAGAGAAAGAGAGAGAGACATAGAGACAGAGAAAGAGAAAGAGACAGTGACAGAGAAAGATAGATAGAAAGAAAGAAACAGATAGGAAGAAAAAGAAAAAGAGATAGACAGAGACAAACAGATGGGGGGAAAGTGAATGAGATAGAGAGAAATAGATAGGGAGAAAAAGAGAACAAGAGAGAGAGACAAAGACATAAAGAGAAACACACACACACACACACACATATATATATAGAGAGAGAGAGAGAGAAATAAAGAGAAAAATAGAGAGACAGACATAAAGAAAAATAGAAAGAAACAGATAGACATATAGAGAGAAAAACAGAGAGAGATAGACAGGAAGACAAAAGTGAGATAGAGAGAAAGAGAAATAGAGAGAGAGAACTTAGTAATGAGAGAACATCATGACTCTCCTTCCTCCTGTATGTCACCTGCTACAGATGAAGCCCATTGCAATGGCACATACCCTTGACCCAAATTAAACCAGGGACCCCTGAGCTCCCAGATCACCCCTATATCCTCTTTGCGGAGGAAAATATGATATGCCTAGTAGTGAGCTTCAAAGACTATGAATTCAATCGAAGTGTTGTCACAATGTCTCAAGAAAGCACCCACCACGTATCAGAGGAATGATCCAAATTGCAATTAGCATAAACAGTGATGATGGACACTCTGAATCCATCATCACTCTAACAAATATCATGGTAAAGTGGATTATTCAAATGGAGACATGCACAGACATGGTCTGCACTGCATAACCAAGTCGCTGATAAGCATGCAAGCCTGAAGAAGACATACACTCATGATTCATTAGTGGAGCCTACTGATGCTTACACACAGGTAGTGCCAGATTTCCAATTCAACCTTCCAAGGAATTTTCCCACCTTGCTCATAACCTGCCAAAATCCTCAATATCTGCCATGATTGTTAAAGTCTACACAAGCATGATCAATAGAGACTCCCATCAGTGGTTAACTCAACGCAATGTCCATCTTTTTCAAAATATGGGTGCCAGACACACACACACACACACACACACACACACACACACACACTGGAGTGCAGAACTGACACCCTACAACAAGCACAGAAACAAACCAAGAATGCAGGAACAAAACCAGCACTCACATCCCAAAGCATTCCCCTAAGTGCAGCATCTAGTGCAGCAAAAAAGAGAAATTAAGCAGATGCCATAGACTGACAGCAGATTATCAAGACCACATCATACACACCAGAATCTCAACAAGTAATACAATCAGGTCCATACAGAACCCAGGACAAGTTTTCTAAAACTAAGCAAAAGAACAACCGCAGACAGTTATGGTATTACATAAGAAACCCTAACCAATCCTACCATGTCCAAGAGCAAAATTTAAATCAAGCATCACACAGCTCAAGTAAGCATATCAGCAGCCATGCCCACCACCCATGCCCAGCAAGCACACCCAGCAGCCCCGCTCAAAAGCAACAAAAACCTGACACACCAAGCATCCACACTAAGCCAGCACTCCTCCAGCCACACATAGACAGCATGCAAACCAACCACAACCACAATGACTGCAGCCACAGAAAGAAATACAGAGGGTAGGCTTTCAAGAGAGTAAGCCAAGCTTCCAATACAACCAAAGCAACCTAGGTAGGCATCCTGGACCCAAAAAAATTAAAAAAAAATTACAATTATAGGAGATGCATAAAAACAAAGATGAGTTGCAGTATCTGGAAATCAAGCAGAAAGCTAGGGTCCATTCCATGTCACAACAGTTCAATCATGAAAAATTTTAAATTGCAGATACCCGGGCCTCCACTTGGGTAACCAGCTGGTGTGACTGTGGCTGGCATGTGGCTGTGGCTGGCTTGCAAACAATCAATGGCGACTCCACAAAGCTATCCCAAGTACCAGGGAACCCCCACCCTTGCTGGAAACCAAATCAGTTTCACTGAAAAAGAGATGTTGACAGGAAGCCAGGAAGGCTGGTCAACAACCTTAATTGCTCTAACCTTTAGTTGAGATTATGTTAGCTGAAGCAGAATCTACCTTATTTGTCCTGTGTAAAGTTTCTGTTATTTCCTGCCCAGGGGCTACATGTAAATTTCTGTTTATGTTGCTTAAGATGTTTTCCCCAAAGCCTCAATAAAAGGGGATGGCAGGGCCAGAGCAGGAGTAGTTCTCCCACTAGAGTTGGACTACCGCCTGGCCCCCCAAATCGCCAAATTGAATTTCTTCAAGTCTCTTCATTTGTGTGCGGCCCTTCTCCAGAACCTGAACCCTGAATTGGAACTCTTTCAACGCGGGCCGTGAAAGAGAGTCCTATACACCCTGATCAGGGAACCCCTGCAGGACAAACCAGCTGGCCCCCACCTGTACACCACGCCTGGACGCTATCAAATGTAAGAGTAACATATACATTGACCATCGCTGCAACACACAAGATGGATGCCAACATATGGTCGAAGGCCCTGTATCTGTGGAGAAGAGAAAAAGGCAACACAAGATGGCCAACAGGGGATGGAGGTTGGGAAGGCACCTGGTCTGCAAGGGAGGGGAGCCAGAGACAATCCACCCTGTAGGAAGGTACAATGGTGGATTGGCAGGCCAGCACAGAATAAAATCTGAGGACAAACAGGCTAGCAAGGGAACAGTTACAAATCAATCATGCCAGCACGGTAAAAGGTAGGGTGTGATCAACATGACATTCAAAAGCGGTCAAGGGCAATCAGGATGGCAGGCAATCAGTTTGGGGCCAGCAGTCTACCCTGCATTGTGATAGGGATGTCCAAATACCCGTTTGGCCTAATCACGGCGAGATCGGGCATGAACGGGCACTTCAACATTCCTGGAAGGGTCCCAGATTGCAAAAAAGGCAGCATGCTTACCTTTGCTGGCAGGTGTTCATCATATCTCAGCTGAACCAGAGCGAGAAGTTAGCAGAAAGTGGCTGCAGACATCCCTTCTTCTCTTCAAAACTGTTGGGGGGAAAATAATTGGCATTATAGCTCATGCACTGTAATCTCTAGGATAATTGCCAAAGTAACATGATCAAATTAACATTAGATTCTCTATATTGAACAGATACACCAGGAAAACTCACACACAGATGAATGACAATGATGGCAACAGAAAGTTTTGGAAAATGGAGAACCATAGAGTTGGATTAAGGTTGATAAATACCTAACATTAAAGAAGAAATTTGTCAGAATGCACATCATGTAGATGCTTGTTGGGTAAGTAATCTCAAAACTACAGGCCCAAAAAATCCTGTCAGCCTGAGCAAAAAAACTATACACTCCCAAACAAAACACATACAGATTGTATGCTCGATCAGAAATAAATCGACCAGATAGAATAATGCATTGCTGCTATAATGATACAGGCATTAAAACACTGTGCTAATGCCCTCAATGAGTAGCTGGCAAACCGTGGCTCTTGAGCCACATGTGAGTCTTTCAACCAAAGTATGGCTCTTAAACAAAACACCACAACCTATGCAAGTATATTTTCCAGGGAAAACAGTGCAGTAAATGGAATATTACAGACTTTACATCTGTAAGAGAACACCAACTGTTACACTGTTCTCTTGAGTCAAAACTTGGACAACCAGCGCCCTAACTGGTTTAAATCAGTTTGTGTAGCATCAGCCTGCAGACTGGACAGTCCCAGGCAGGCAGGATTCCATGCAAGGGCATACACTTTCCTTTCAGGCACATACCCAGTAGGAGGCATGCACAAATCAGCTGATCAATTGTTATTTTTTCAGGGATGCTTCTCTCTATGTATGCCTCACCTGTCCTCTCTGTAAGATGATGTAAAGGGACACCAGCAAAAAAATTAATTAATAAATCCATCCACTAAGAAAAAAAGAAAAAAGAAAAGAAAAGAAAAAAAAAAAAAAAAAAAAAAAAAAATATATATAAATATATATATATATATATATATATATATATGTGTGTGTGTAAACAAAGTAACCACCAAGTGAAACAAAAAGCAGTGCATATTCTGTAAATATGAAAGTGGATTGAACAGAATGGAAACACCAATAATGAACTCAATGGAAAATGGAAACATTGCATGATAGACATTTCACCTGGAACTCAGAGTAATGTAGTACTATCACAATAAATGCCAATGGAGTAACAGAACATAGACAAAATATCCAACATAAATAAATCCATCTCCCTCATAGGCAACACATATTCTAAAAGGGACATAACACTCAAAAATCAACTCCCTCATCTCCCTCATAGGCACCACAGAATCTAAAAGGGACCTGGCACTTAAGGGGACAAAGAGATGCAGTAAAAAAAAAGGGGGGGGGGATATATTAAGCAAAAATAAGAAAATCAAAACAATATAAAACAGGGCACTTAAAAGCAAAAGGCATAAATAGACATAAAGAAGGGCAATCCAAAAGAAAGAGCTCATTCCCATAAGGAATGATATCTCTTTCTGGCTTCCTACTTGCAGGAGCTGCCAGGGGGGCGGGGAACAGAGGCAGACAAAAGTGAACTCTGAAATGCAACAGGCTCCCTGTTTGCATCCATAACTACTGAACCACACTCCATCAGGGTAATGCTCCCTCCCAAAAAGGCATTCGCCATAAATGTCTTAGGACTACGTGTGGTGCCTTTCTGAAACCCACGTGAACATCCCCACCTTTAGACAGGGGGGGAAAAACCTGCACCACGAAGCTGAGGTACCAATCTTGAGGCATTAAAACACTCCCCCTTTTAAGGCTCACTGAGCTAACAGGATACAGAGGACGCACGATTCACAGAAACAACAGAGACAAAAACCAACATAAAGGAAAAGCCACAGCCTTGTCTGCTACAGGACCTACCGAGTCCCGGGGCCAGCCACGCTGCTGCGGCTGGAAGGGAAGCGGAGAAAGAGCAGCCTGATGCGGAGCCCCCACCGCTGTCACCTCACGCCTCACACAGCGGCCTCTCCTCACGGCCTCCACGGGGCTCACCTCACCTCAGCCGCTTGGCCGCTGCCTCTCCCTGAGGCGCTCGCCTCACACCTCAAGGCCAAGCCACAGCTGGCCACTCGCCTCAGGACTGCACTGCACACCTCGTCACGGAACCCGTATGGATCCAGCAGAGACACCTCACGAAATTAGACCCACACCTTCACTCCCTCAGGCTCACTTCCCGCCTCTCTCGGCAGTTCCCGCCTCTCTCCCCATTTCCCGCGCACGCCGTGAATGGCTTTGGCGGGACGCACAGAGAGGCCACGCCCCCAAGTGCAACACTGGCTCCAGCATCCAAGCGGGCCCCGCCCCTCGTTCCAACCTGAATGCACACCTCCCTCAGGGAAAAGATTTCCGGCTTAGCCCTTAAGTTACCTGATAATGCTCTTGAAGGACACTTTCACTTATTTTTAAGACATTGGAATGGAGCCCTACCTAAACGTCGCGACTGTGCATGTACAGTGCTAGCCTGTGGACTGAGGGTTCCAGGAATCGACTACAATTAGGGCACACTGGCCAAGTTTTAAGACTGGCTACCTGTACGGAACGTACAGGAGTCATCAAGTCCATGGCCCCCTCTCACCATGAGTACTCCTATATATCCACCTATGTCCCTCTTCACCCATCTCCCGAAAACAGGAAAACCATAACCACACTGTCTTAAAAGATGAAGTGTAACACAGAGGGAATAACCAGCAGAATCACGTCAATTTGCAGCCTCCCAAAATGCAGCCCCCTGTCTGGGAAAGGAGCAGGGATACGATATTCTGCTGCAGACATTCATCCCTTTGGAAGAAAAGCGCTATAGCCGCAATGACTGCACAGAACAGCGGCACTAAGTAGCGATCAAGGCCTTTCCTGGACACGCACACAAAAACCACTGTACCCTTTCCCAGCAAGTAAAGAAGGGATAGAGAATGTGGCTGCAGGTCTTTCCGTGACCACACACTCATGACGACCCCCTCCACGGTGCGTGGACATTGCATAAGTCACTTGTTTCCTGGTCTATCCTCAGCCCTTCAACAACTTCCAAAGTAAACACTCACAGGCTGTAATTAATATAGGAATGGAAATGTGGCTCAAACCTAAAAAGACTCCCAGCACATAACAGAGAACAAACTCACAAGAATAAAACACAGGGGCTACTCGATCGTGATATTGATTGCAATTATCCTGGCACATACATAACACACACATCGGCAAGTTTTATGGACTGCATCATGAGGACATACCAAGGCAAGGACTGGGCACACAGACCAGATCACAGTTAGAGAAATTGCACATCCTGGGAAAGTAGTAAGTAGTTTACGGAATCCTGACCCCAGAGCATGACAAGAAATCCAAATGGCAGACAGATAAAGGCAAGAGCGAACAATCACAGACGCCACACAATGGAGCCAGAACCAAGACACCACGAAAACTCCAAGCCACCCTAAAAAGCCCCCCAGTGCCCAAAGCAGAACACGTACCACAGGACGACAGAGGCAATAAAAGCAATTCTTTGACCATAAACGCTGGACAACACATCACAAAGCATGCTTTGCACAAGGACCTAATGCCATACCTTCATGGGGAACCCACACAGGAACAAAGCAAGTAAACCAAGAACACCCAAACAAACGAGAGACCACCTAAGACAATTTACCGGCAGAAAAACACACTGCAACCGAACCTCAGATCTGCATCTGTGAACTGACATCCCTAAGCAGGCATTGGACACCGGACGACAATCACCACATGGCAGTCATAGAAGTGGAAACACGGGACCTCACACTGAGAACACGGCAGCAACAACTAACAACAGACATCCTACATGACCCTAACCCTTACCCACCCCCACTCTTCATAAAAACCTTTTCAAAGTAAAAGGAAATTTAAAAAGGCAAAAAAAGACAATGATGCAGCATCAAACACAACACAGTAAATAAATGAGGACAATATTCCTAGAGCCCAGAAGAGAACCACGCACCAAGAGTCTTTCCTAACTTCCCTAAAGAATCCTAATCTCTCCTAAAGAACGCGTGCAAGATGTCAACATTTATTTCCAGCAACCACAGTAGTCAAAACAAAAGTAGCTCCCACCTGTGATTTATAGAATGGGGCCTTTACGCACATGGGAATTTAAAAAACTGCACTGTAATATTAAAGAACATGTAACCAACGCAGGATAAAAACTATGAAATGGCTTGCAATTCAAAAGATGTCCACAAGGCGGCAGCACTACATCGTATGTCAAATGCACACAATGGAAAGTGGAAAAGACAGAAGCAACAATTCCAACATTGGCCTCAAGATTGTAGCACAGGATCGCAATAAAAATGCAAGGAATACAGTCAAGAAAGCACAGCCGAATCTCTGAGTAAAGGTGCCTGTAAATAAAGGGAAATCGCAGTCGAGAAAACAAAAGGAATCAGCCAAAAGCAAGAAACAGGACAACCCAAAAGGCATGCACATCACCGCATACTTACAAATGTGAAAGAAAAAAGCCACATGCTAGCCTGACAAGCTCAGGGAAGGCCTGCGTGGCAGTCTTGCAAACCCAGAGACCTAAGATAACCACAAAAGATGGTTTGAAAATTAAATATCTAACAGGTTATAGTAGGTAGTCATGTCCCAGATATTTTCCCAGACAAAGATCAACTTTGATCTTTTTACTGAGCCCATTTGCCTTTTTGCCTCTAAGATAACATATCTGTGAGATGTCTGGGTAACTTGTAACTTCCCTTTTTTCGGAGCCCCTGGGGAACAACCAAATGTGGTGGGCACCAGGACAGATGCCTCAAATTCCTTCTTTATCATGTTAATTGTTCCTGCACTCACCTGAGTACACGTCCTTCATTTTACTTTTTATCCAATCCCAGGAGTTTCCCACCACTTTGCTTTCTCCCACTTCCTTACTCCATCACCAGTGAATTTCATGTAATCCACCTATGTCCCTCCTTTGATTTCGGTGTATAAATAGAGAAATGTAACTCGCCATTCTTCGGAGCATTATCTCAATCCGTTGAGGTTTTGCTTCCCTGCAATTGTCGACAGTTTTGGCTCAAATAAACTCATTAAAAAATTCTTTACAGGTTTCAATGTTTTTTTTCGTTAACACAAATGACCTCGGCTACCTTAGTTAACAACAGGCCACAGAACTGGCATACACAAAATGAAACACAGCAGGCAAAACAGCAGAAACTGGCCAAAGCACTCAACATTGTAAATGCCACAGCACAGTAAACCAGCCTCCCCAGGCTCCCGCGCTACTCACCTCAGAAGCCAAGAATGCAAGCGCGATGCTCAAACACTACGTAGGCTTCTGGGAAAGTAACAATCCCATCTCTTCAGGCCCTGCTCCAAGAAAGCATGGCAGACACAGGCGGAGCACGACTCATTGCTCCCCTTAAACACACACAAAGAGATGGAATAGTGCAGTTCGCATGCCTGTCATCAGGACAGGGACCTGCCCTGTAACTATCAGATGTGAACCTCAAGACTGGGCTGAGCAATTGCCTTCTATCAAGACAGTTCACTGCATTCAAATTTTCTACAGCAAGTGGTGACTTCCCTCCATCACCAAAGTTCATTGAATCCAGAGACCTACAACAAGGGGTCAATTCCCAATCTCAATAAACATCATTGAATTCAGATATCAGACAAGTGGTGACCTACCTCCTTCAGGAGCCCTGAGGACAGAAAAATGTGCAGAACAAAAGGCGCAGGTGGAATCTCCCTTTGTTAGGGCAATCAAGCCAATCTCCTGCCATCAGGTGGGACAATCACTCAACACCACTCCCAGCCAGAGAAAAGAATACCCATCAATCACCTGGCCATGCACCCAATGGCTTCCCTTCCCTACCGGAGACACTGTCCAACCCCGCGAATGCGGCATCCAATGAAAGGCAGGGAAGCCAGTGCCGCCCTTGCCCCTTGAACGGGAGGTATAAGAGAGGGGCGTGAAATCTCCACCCCCTTTCCGCGTGCTGCCCTCCTCCTCATGGGGATTAGCTCCTGATGTACAAACACCGTCTTACAGAAACTCAGGAAAGTGTATGAGGACCGTAAAGCACGCCTCGCTCACCTCCCTGCATTTGAGGGAAAACTCCGAGGCAACTCACCCAGGATTACCATGCGGACTGGAACTCGGTGCCAAATTCCAGCATGGAGCCCATTGCGCTCCGCCGACTGCCCTCCGCACCTTGCGGCGAACCTGGGTGAGTTGCCTACTGGAGGCACTGCATTCCTTTTTCCTGTGGAGTGCCAGAATTCACTGTCGCTAGCTTCAGAGTTAGATAATCGAGCAGAAAGAAGGTAATGGGGAAAAGCAGCCAGACAAATGTGTGGAGGCATGTGCGTAGCTGTGGCTGATGAACGTGAATGAATGTATGAGCCAGGGTGTAGGAAAGCCAGGCACGCAGAAATAAGAGCTGAACTAGGCCTGCTCCCAGAAGGAACTTCCACATACTCCCTCCTGGGGGACTCTCAGGTGGCCTTAGGGGACCCAGAAAGTCTTGGAGAGCAGTGAGGGCATCCCCAAGGCACAGCATGTTCCCCCATGGGGAAATTCGTCACAGGGCATAAGTGACGGTCTCGCTCAGAGTGCCCATAAGGCCTCCTAGCAGGCCAGCTCCGCCAGACAGGGCACACGGCTGGGCGAGAAAACACGGCATGTAACAGGGTTAAATCCCTCCCTCCTGGAGCTCGACCCTGAAGCAGCACACTGGGGATAGCATGCCACAAGATCCCTAAAAAGTACAGGCAGACTACAGTGACCCACCCCTAAAAAAAATAGCAACAATAATCTGAATACTGACAATGATGACATTATTAAAATTGCTAATGAAATAGAGTTAAGATTGACTAAGCCAGCGTTTTTCAACCGCTGTTCCGCGGCACACTAGTGTGCCGCGAGATGTTGCCTGGTGTGCCGTAGGTGCAGACAAGACAAGAATTTTATAATTTTTCACTATTTTGTTTACTTAATATTTCATAATAAAGTAATTATAAAATACTTTCTTTGTGTTTATTTGATTCCTATTCAAGAGAATTACTTTATATATAGTCAATATAGGCACAGAGTTAAATTTTTTAACATTTTCTAATGGTGGTGTGCCTCATGATTTTTTTCATGAAACAAGTGTGCCTTTCCCCAAAAAAGGTTGAAAAACACTGGACTAAGCCATGATGCTTGAACAGGATACATAGTGCACCCAAAGTACAGCAGGCAATGTGAAAATGAGGCAAGGCTTGCTTGAGGAACACAAACTCGCGCCTTGTACACACCTGAAATGAGGAAGACAATCAAAGAAGTAAAGAAGCGGAATGCTAACGTGCACATGAAACAAATGGAGACCCGGGGAAGACAAAGAACTTACACAGGAGCGCCAACGGAGGAGGACTCCACAGACGAGTAAGCGAAAAAGGCTCCATTGCCACCCCTCCACCTTGTGCTCCACATCTGCACTCTGCACTGTCTGCATGAAATCCGTTCTGTATTCTCCTACCCCACCTAGTAACTGCATGCTCCCTCTGCTAACATCCCCCACCGGTGTGACGGGACATAGGGAGAAAGAGAAAACTGTGGAAAGTGTTAGCCGTGCCTTTTAGCGGGCGCAGTAAGGAAACAGCACTTCTCAGAAAGGGAATGCAGGACTGGCACATGTTCCTAGCTTGGAAACGCGAGTGCAGATGGCCGGCCAGCCAGCCATCACGTAGCTGTCAGCAGGTATGACCAAAAAATACTTCACACCACATAGCCGTTGGTGATGATGCATTTCTTTCCAAAAGGTGGATATCCGAGGATAAAAAGACTTCCCCAGAGTTGACGATGAATGCCTTCCCTGGAAATGCACCAGGAGAGGAGGATGAAGCAAAGCATGCCACTCACTCGGAAAACAAGACCTGCTACCTGCACTAACAGGTGAGTACCAAATTAGAGCACGTGCCTATCTCTCACTGCAGATGGGGGAAGGTACTCAACACTAAGGAGAGCTAAAGCATCCCATCAGGGCAAGGGACATACAAAGACCTCTGATATTGGGGGGAGGGCGGTGCTGCAAGTTTCTAGATTGAGTGATGTGATGGGGTTGGGGCACTAGGAGGAGAAAGGAGAGCTGGATGAGGATGCATTCCACCCACCCAGCAGAGAAAACACCTTTTCTCCCTGGGCTAAAACCAAAGAAGCATGCACAGGGGAAGGCAGGAGACAGGGGTCAGGAAAAAGTGAACCATTCAGAGGAAACTTGAGTGGCATTAGTGAGGAGTACCTACAAAGTTGCGATACTTACTCACATAAAGAGTACAGTGGAGGAGGGGGAAGAATAAAAACTCCCTGGCAGTTTTCCTGGGAACAATTTCCTGTTTACAGTCACCCAGTAAATTGGTGACTGTAGGGGGATTGGACTGAAGGACAAGAGGGCTTAAGGACTCAGCCAAAGAGATAGCGTTGGGAAACTATAGGTTAACGTTTTGCAATGAAGATCTCCCAAGCTTGCAACTGATGAGTTTCAAAGTTTGAGCACTGTGAGGAACAAAGCAGGCACTTCATGGAAGGCAACCTCTGTAACGCAACACCTAACCAATACACAGGAAAAACAAGTGCAGGAGACTATGTGCTGCTGCTGGGGACTGCTGGATAACTCGAGAAAGTTCCATTGAGGTGCGTCTTGCTCGGACATTACAGCAATCACCGCTGAACACCCTAGCTGGTGGGTGCCATGGACAAGGAGGGAGGGGTAGTGCTGTACTGCTTTGTAATGCCCATTCCCCAGGAGCTCAGGAAATGAGCCATAGAGCAAAAAAAAAACCCAGACACCCTGCACAGCCCCTGAAAGGCTGACCTCACCCCAACCCCTTGTCCTGCATGTACCTCCCGTGACCCCCTCACACCTTGCGCCACAGTTGCCCTTCTGTCCCCTTGCCCCCAACCCCACCACCCTGTGAGTGTCATGCTTTCTTCATAGATGAGCAACTCCGAACATGGCACATGGGAGGGCACTAACATGCATGGCAGGGTAGGCACTGGAAGGGAAAGGGGAGGCACCACATTGAATTTCAGACAATGGGGTCCAAGGGAGGTTGCACGGGTGGGTGAGTGGGTGGGATGGGTGTGTGCCTGGCTGGCTGGTGGTGAGGGTGGGTGGGTGGATGGGGCCAACATATAATGAGCTGGCAAAGGTGCCAGACCTAAGCAGGTGTGTACAATGAGCTGGCAAAGGTGCCAGACGGAAGCAGGTCTAATCAATGAGCTGGCAAAGGTGCCAGATGGAAGCAGGTCTAATCAATAAGCTGGCAAAGGTGCTAGACCAAAGATGGTCTAGTCAATGAGCTGGCAAAGGTGCCAGACAGAAGTAATATCTCTGGCAACTCAGCACAACAGCATGGGCGTCCTCACAAAAATAGATGGGGGTGGGTGTCTTCTGGCCACAGGGCACACTCATGAAAACATACAAACCAAGAGGCACCACCCTAAGGGGAGGGAGCACAAACATGCCACTGATATGTGCCTGGCTCCATCCATGGGGTGAGGACAATACTTAGGTGGGATCTTCTACTGGGAATGACCATGATTGTGCACAAAAGGAAATGTGAAAAGGGTGGACACGGATGGTAGCAATAAAAGCAAAGACTGGTGGGGAGGGTACCCTGGCAGAGAAACTGGGAAGACTGCATTATAACAAAGGACACCTCTTAGCTCCCCAAAGGTTCGGGTCAACTGCAAGATAAAGGATGAAGACACAGAACTTGACTCATCCAAAATGCACACCATTGTCCCACGTTTATTCCAGGGAAGGGCTCTGTGACAACCAGAAACTATACAGGCGGGCACATGACATAACATGAAAGTCCATGGGGTGGGTGGAGGGAGCAAGTGCACTGAGGGAAGAATTCTGGAATGAACCTGGTGGGGAAAATTGGTGAAAAATATTGTCCTAGGGATGGGCACAATGACCCAACCTGGGTACCCTCTGCTCAACATGGAAGATTCAGGCACCCTGAACACTGGAAGTAAAAGTTATGGCTTCAAATGCCAGGTGTGTGTGATAAACATCACACAATAGATAGGGGTCCTGTCCTTACACCAGTGCCTCTGGGCGGCTGCTCTCTGTCTCAGTCCCTCCAAGCTGGTAACCTTGTGTGGTCGCGCTGCATTGGGCAAGGGCCTATGTGGAGACTGCCCCACCTCCCTTCCCCATCTGTGGCTTAGATCACAAAGTGACAATACTTTTCCTATATCTGGCTTCTGCTGCCCGTCTCCCCTGCCAGATTTGCTTTCACCATGAAAAGAAATTGATTCAGGGCCTGCATATGAGTTGACTTCCTGCATTCACTCTGTGACATGTGGCTCTGCTCTGATACTGCCTGGTCCAAGTTTCTGATGCCACCCATCTCCATGGCAGCCTCTCTCATCCCCTGGAGCCCCCATTCAGAGCACAGCATCCTCAGCGGTCCCCTGCAGCTTCAGGGACCTGCTGAGCCCGAGCCCCAGCCTGTCACTTATCCCCCAGGTCCTGCCTGCAACCCCAGAGTCTTCAAGCCAGTCTTGGAGGGGCCGGTAAATTGACCCCTTAGAGAGGTGCAGACACCAGGGGGGCACTCCTGCACACCCTCCCCCGCTCCCCAATCTATCGCTCCCAAATGCTGTGAGCACCAAGTCTATGCTGCCATCCAGCTTCTGGAAAGTTCAGCCTGCACAATGCGGCCACCAGAGGGTCCCTTCTGCAGAGTGGCAGGTGGCACAGGCCCCAAATTCATTGTTCAGCCTCCCACTGAGCCCTGCTGAAAGGTAACCAGGTGTGGTTTCTGCCCAACCACCTGCCTTGGGAGGTGGTAGAGGTTGTTGCCCTCTGCTGACCAGTTTCTGTCACTGCAGAAGGTAGAGTCAACCCTTCCACTTAGCCTGTGCCCTACAGTTTACTGTTGCATTATTAACTACTAGAGGCCTGGTGCACGAAATCCATGCATGGGAGGGAGGGGGTTCCTCAGCCCAGCCTGCATCCTCTCCAATCTAGGACACCTCAAGAGACGTCTGACTGCCCATTTAGGACTGATCCCAGCGGGACTGGGCCTAAACGGGAAGTCAGACATCCCTCTCACAACCCAGGACTGCTCACTCTCAACCGTTCACCTGCCTGCCTGATCACCCCCTAACCATTCCCCTGACATCCTGATCAAAGCCTAACTGCTCCCCTGCTGTCACCTGAAGGCCTGGTCCCCCCGCAATTGCCTTCCCCTATAGGCTTTATTTCTAACAATAGCCCTCCCCTTCAAGCCTGGTCCCCCCCCAAATGCCCTCCTTCTGCTGCCTGATCACCCTCCCCTTTTGGCTTGATCGCCCACAACTGCCCTCCCCAGCTGGCCATCTTGTGGCAGCCATCTTGTGTGTTGGAATAATGGTCAATTTGCATATTACCTATTTATTATATAGGGCTAGATGCCCAGTGCATGAAATTTGTTCATGAGTGGGGTCCCTAGGCCTGGCCGGAGATCAGGGCAGGTCAGGTTCCCCGCCTTCTTGCCTCTTCCCCTCCCTGCCTCACACCCTCCTTCCCTTACTGCCTGCTTCCCGCATCCATCACCACCCACCCCCATTTCCACATCCCAGCTGGGACCTGGCCCTGCCTGGGTAATCAGGACCTGCCAGCCCAGGGGAGTGACTGTGAGGTTGGCCTGCAGGCCCCATTGGCAATCAGGCTCTGCAAACTGGGGGCATCTGCGTTAAGCATATGCCCCCTAGTGGTCAGTGCGCATCATAGCAACCAGTCATTCTGGTCAATCCAGTCATTTGGTTGTAACGGACACTTAGTCACATATATATAATTATTTCCATACAAACAATTGTAAACCGACTTACTCCACCCTGTATTATGTAGTAAGGATATAAGAAAATGTACCATGAACAGCACTGAGGTGTTATTCCCAAAATTCACACAAGATGGCAGCAGAGAAGCACACTTGGAACAATATTTAAAATTCAAAATATTTTAAACTTCAAAGGATTGAAATTATATAAAGTATGTTCCTTGCTCTCTTTGCAGTTAATCTAGAAATAAGTAGTAAAACTTAACTAGCAAGTCCTTGTATTTAAAAGGTATAAAATACACTTCAAAATAACCCCCGAAATAGCCAAAACTGGTTTGGCTCCGTGGATAGAGCATTGGCCTGCGGACTGAAAGGTCCCAAGTTTGATTCTGGTCAAGGGCATGAACCTTGGTAGTGGGCACATCCCCAGTGGGGAGTGTGCAGGAGGCGGCTGATCGATATTTCTAACTCTCGCTTCCTCTCTGAAAAAAAAAAAAATCAATAAAATATATATATTTAAAAAATTATAACCCCCAAAATACCAGTAAATCAACTGGAGCTAGAAATAATTTGAACTGAACAGTAATAAAAATACTACATGAAAAAACATGGGGAAATGTAGTAATAAATGTGCATATTAAGGGTAAAAATCTGAAAATTCACAGGTTTTGCATTCACATTAAGAACCCAGAACAGTAACTTAAATTCAGAGGAAGCAGAAGAAAGGAAATTTCATCAGAGGTGCCTGCAGGATAAATACATCAAATGTTAGCAGTCCCCACCTCTTCAGGTGTGAATTTCACTTTATTCTCTTTGTGTAATAAAGTAGCTTCAGCAAAAAAGCCGTTGTCATTTTCTGTTTTTAAATAAATAAATAATAAACATCACTAGCGGGAAACACGGGGTAATTTAAAGGAGTAATAATCGTGACTGTGCTGACAACATCAGAAGCGCTTTCTTTGCTCACCTGGCCTGGCCTCCCGTCAGTCAAAGGGGAAGTCCCCTTTCTGATCGCTTTGCCTAAGTGGCTCCTCTCCTTTGCACTTCCTCCAGAGATGCTGCAGGCCCCTCCCCTGAGGCCGCCTGGCCCCGGGGAACCTCCTGGCTGACAGCCTGCAGGGCCGGAAGAGGAGTCTAGGAGCCAGCTTGCCCTGTACTTCCTCACCCTCCTGCCTCCTCACTGAGCCACAGACTGCAAGAGTGGTAGGTACCCTGCCCACAGTCTAACCTTAGACCTCACAGGGACATTATTTTGCAGTATTTCTTGTGCACCAAGCACTTTTGCTTCATATGCTTTCTATCAATTAATATACTGTCACCTGCCCCCAGCCTCGTGACGTGAGCAGACCAGGAGACGGTGTGAAACAGGGATTCCCCAGGCAGAACCTGCTCTGCCATGGACTCCAGAAGAGAGGGAACCCAGGCTTGCAGGGCCCACTGTGACAGTGAGCCACACACCCACAGCCCCCAGGACTCTCACGGTTGAACCCAATAATCACTGACCATGATGAAGATGTTGGAGTTAATATCCCAGTGAGGACCCAGGGGTTCTGCCCCGAGGGGACTAACATCCAGATGAAGGGAGAAGCAATCCGAGGTGGTGTCAGGAAAGAACCACACAGAAGGAAAGACAAAAATGAGGAGACGCCGAGGCAGGAGCACGGTCTCCCCACATCCCAGCACCCTGGCCACGGGCCCCAGAGGTGACGGACACCATGTTAATAAAGGCTTCATGCCACCAACCCCACCTCTGTCTGGGTGCTAACCACTGAAGCAGTGTTCTCTGAGAAAGGGCGGCAAACTCTTTAGAGCTCAGGAGTGTGGAGACATACCTGTGATTTCCCAGAATGCCTTGAGGAATGCATGCAGGCAGTAAGGTCCCGGAGTCCTTCCTCCTGAGAGGCGGGTGTCCTGCTGGGTAGGTGTCCCCGGTCAGGGGGCAGCAGGCAGACCCGAGAGCAGGCAAGCAGGACAGGGAACAGGACGTGCTGGGTCTGGGACCTGCTGGAGAAGCACTGCCAGCACCGACCCTGCAGGGACGTAGCTGTCCTCGTGCCCCTGCCCACCACACCTTTCTCTCATGTCCTCAGCTTCCACCCACACCCAGCTGCCCAGGAAGCCTTCCTGTGGCTCCTCGGCTGCACCTCACAGACAGCTCTCCAAAACCTGGTAGGTCCCAGACACGGCCCTGAGCAAGACTGGCCCCGAGTGCTCACAGCCACCCAAGAACATGGATCCCTCTCCCAACAGCGAGTTCCAGGGTCCCACAGCTGCTAAGAATGTGGATGCCTGTCCCACCAGAAAGCCCAGGCTCCCACAGACAGGCTGCAGGAAAGGGCTGGACGCCCCCGCCTTCCTTCTCAGTGCAGACCTCCCTCCTCCATCCAGGCCCTCACACCACTGGTCTGTGCCGGCCCAGGAGGAGACAGGGGTACGGGAAGTCTGGGCGAGGTGCCAGGCAGCTGAAGAGACAGGCACCAGCCACGTGGAAAGTGAGCACAGGGAGGGGCAAGCCAGCAAGAACCCTGCCAGCCTCCTGCACCTCAGTCAGGGCACCGGGAACTGGAGAGAAGTGAGGTTTCCATGGGAACACGAGGAGCCCCCTCCCACACATGGCCTTCCTCTCTCCTTCATCGGAGGCATGACTGATGACGAGACGCCTCCCTCCCCATCCCGAGGAGAGTGTGTCTCCCACCAGGGTAACATATCTGTACTTTTGCTCTTGATCAATAAAGGCAACGGCTGATTTACAGATTTAATTTCAGCAGGAGGGGCAGGACCAGCGGAGTCTGTGCAGAGCTCGTCTGGCCCTTCCAAAGGGAAGTGGGCCCATCGCAAGCTGAAATAGATCAGCAATTTCCTCTGCCCTGTGGGATTTGGTTACAGGTTTGCAAATGGCAAATGCATTAAGAACCCCCAGAGTCCCTCCCCGCCTCGGCTGGGAAGGGGGATGTTAATCCTGTCACTATTTAAAAACTTGTCTGGGATTGGGAGTGACTGAAACCGTTTAGGACTTAATATTGCATGAAGATGTAGCAGAGCGTGGCAGGAGAAAGAATATTCTCCACCAGCAGAGGAGAAGCGGTAAGGACAGGACCAGAGTAAGGCCAAGGAGTGTAGACCAGAGGATGAGAGGGGCTGGGGTTGGGGGGTGCGGCCAGGAAGCACAGAGCTGGCTGCTGGCAGTGGGTGTGGGTGTGGCTGCCCTAGGGGGTGCTTTTGGGAGATGAGGCTGCTGTGTGGCCCAGGGTGCTGGACAGCTGCCGGAAGGAAATGCAGGGGCCTGTGGAGACTGCTTGGTGGCTGGGGTGACACTTGTCCTGAGCTTTGCACACGGCCAGGCCTCACCCACCCATCATCCCCTCCCCCAGCACAGAAGGGGAACCGAGGCTGATGGTCAGCTCGGAAGGAGAAAGCCCAAGCCAGGCTGATACTGTAGTTTCCTGCAGCCCAGTCACACCCACAATCACAGAGAAGCATGCCACCACTCTCGCTCAGACATACCTTCCCTCGTGGGGACACACCCAGGGACCTGCCCTGTGTGCACGGGGCATAGCTGGGGCCAGCTCATGCCTTCCGTGGAACCTTCAAGGGGGAGCAGGAGGGGCGTCTACCAATGGGTACGTCCTAGCACTGCCAGGCCTGCTCCCAGAAGCCCCTGGCTCTGCCCAGGCAGCCCACCTGCTCCCAGCAGGAGCTCAATAACCTGTTTTCCACCAGTGTCCTGTGTCCTGTGCCACTGGATTCCAGGCCTGGCTGGGCACTGCTCAGGGGCAAACAGGCCTGCGGACAGGCCAGGGGGGTGCTGTGTGGGCAGGGTCCCCCCTGCTGTCTGGGCTGCCACTCTGTTACCTCAGAGGGTCCCAGGGGCTGTGCGGGGGCTGCTACAGAAACTACCCCTGCCAGATGCTCCCTCCACAACCTGCAGGGCCCAGCTCCGTGAGTGTGTGTGTGTGTCTGTCTGTGTGTCTGTGTCTGTGAGAGTCAGAAGCCACAGCCCACACCCTTCTCTGTCTGGCTTTCTGTCAGGGCCACAGAGAGGTCAAGGTCCTGGAAAAGGAGCCCCCAGGGCCGGGCTGCTGACTCAGAGCCACTTCCTCCTCCCACCCTCACTGCTGGGAGCACAGTGCCCACACCTCAGACCCACAGCCTGACTCACCCCCTGCCTGCGCTGGCGGGACCATTTCCTGGCAAGGGCAGTCGAGGACACAGGAAGGAGCCCCCAGGAGCTGGTCCTGGGCCTCTGGGCCCTGAGCACTCACCTCAGGCTTGCACTGGTGGGCACGTCCAGAGCCCCCGCCAATGATCAGACTGTGGGGGGCGGAGGGGTGAGGCTGGAGCAGTGCATTTCAGGGTAGTCTCACCGCATCCCTGACGCAGGGCACACCCTCGACTGGTGTCTGTTTCTCCTCGTGTGAAATGCCTCTTCGCATCTTCTGCCCGTTTTTATTGGACCTTTTCCCCATTCTTACCGTTTATATACATTCTTTAAAATATATTTTATTTTTTTTTACAGAGAAAAAGGGAGAGGGATAGAGTTAGAAACATCCATCAGCTGCCTCTTGCACACCCCCTACTGGGGATCAACCAAGATACATGCCCTTGACTGGAATTGAACCTGGGACCCTTCAGTCTGCAGATTGAGGCTCTATCCACTGAGCCAAACTGGTTAGGGCTAGAAAAAAAATTCTTTAATATATATTTTATTGGTTTCAGAGAGGGAGAAAGAGAGAAACATCAATGATGAGAATCATTGACCGGCTGCCTCCTGCACACCCCCTACTGGGGATCAAGCCCACAACCTGGGCATGTGTCCTTGACTGGAATCAAACCCAGGACCATCCACAGGCTGATGCTCTACCCACACAGCCAGGGTTTATAGACATTTTTTACATATTCCTGATGTTTACCCTCTGTTAGTATGTCCTTAGTGAATATCTTCTAATTTTTAACTTCTTTCACTTTCTTTCAGGTGGTCCTGATTAACATTCTTTTTTTTAATACTCAAATTGATCCGTCTGTCTCTCATGTTATAGATCATTCGTCCTGCTCTCGCCCTGTGTGTGTGTATGTGTGTGTGTGTGTGTGTGTCTGTGAGAGTCACAAGTCATTGCCCACGTGTCTGTCCCGGAGGAAGGAGACCCATAGGAGAAAAGGGTGTTTGCATTCGAACCAGTCCTTGGAGGATAACTGGGCCCCCACGACCTGGGCGACGTGAGCCCCCAGAACAAGTTCAGCGTGGCAGGGGGTCTGGTCCATGCTGATCTGAAGAACAAACACGAGGAGCCCTTTCTCCGCACTCTGAGCAGTTCTCACAACCAGCTACATGCCTCTACATGTCTCTACATGCCTCAGATAGGTCTCCTGGGAGGGGGTGCTGAGAACAATCCCGTCCTGGGCGAAACCCCAAAGGGAATGAGGCAGACAGAAGGCATGTCTGAGCCCACACGTGGAGCCTGACTCGGCTGGACCCACCCCCTCCCACAGGGAGCCCTCCCCACACTCAGAGGAGGTTGGTGACCACATGTGCTCTGTGGGGCACTCACCCAGCCTCCCTCTTGGGAATCAATCTGGCATTTGAATGCAGTGAATGACAGGACATGTGGGAACCCCGTTAAGTTGTGTATTCAATTCCTACACCCGCCCGGCTCCTGCTGGATGCGGGGAGCCGTCCTCACCTGTGGTTATTGCAGAGGCCAGAGGCGGGGCCTGCCCACCGATGAAGCAACTCAACAGCTGAGGCCAAAATGGTGAAAGATGGCAAGTCCTTAACAATGAGCATCTTAAAGCCCATCTCTCACTGATGTGGACAGAAAGGCTGGGCAGAGATCAGTTTGTACAAGCAGGACTTACTTGCATTTAGGATCTTCTCTCCGGCAGAACTCAGGTCATGGCAGTCTGTGACACGGGCAGGACTGTCTACCTGTCAGAGCTGGTGGTTGTGACCCTTAGAGGGACCTTAATTAGATCAGCCAGAAATCTGAGAGACTGAGGCCTTAATCAGAGACAGGTGGTCACCAGGAAGGTGAGTGCTTGGCCTCTGGGGGCCCGGGATGTCAGAGCCCTGCACCGAGTGGCCCGAGGCCATGGGAGCCTTGCATCTGCCTGGTGCCTGTGTCTGTCCCCCGAGCAGAGGCCAGTCCTGTAGCCAGCTGGCATTGGAGTGTTTCCTACCTGCTGGCCACTGACTAGGTGTTTCCTGCAAGTGCCATGCTTCCCTGTAGTTGCCGAATGTGCCATGCTTACCATCTGACATGAAATCTCTGCCCTTGTTGTTCTCCTAAAATGCCTGTGGTTTTCGTGTTTGCTTATTCTTCCAGAAGCTTTTGGATCACATTAGCAGGTTGGAAAGCTCCAGCTATAATTTTGCTCTGACTCATGTGCAAAGCCCAGGAGAACTTGCCGGACTGTTCAGCCTGTGCTCTCGGGTGATGAGTGTCTCCCCACATCCCCACAGACTGTCTGCACCCTCAGTGAGACCAACCTTCCCATCACTAACGACTAAATCGCTAACAACTTTCTGTAGGAAATGTCTTTGTCTTATGCACTTGTGTTGCCATTGTCCTCACATGTTTCTACCATGTGTTCCCTCCCTACCCCGGGCCCTCCATCCCCAACGACTTTGCTCACATCTGCAAGTCCCGGCTTTGCTGCAAGTCCAGGCTGGATCGCTAGAGCCACAGCCAAGGGGGCGGGGGGTCTAGCATGGTGGCCGCTGTCCGGCAGCCCTGCCTGAGGTAACCTGGAGTGGCAGGAATGCTCTGGGCGGTCTTGTCCACCCGCGGTCCTTCTGCTCCTTCCTGACCAGAAATACCCGTGGTTACACGATTACTCACCCGCATCCCCAGCTTCCTGTGTTCTGTGGCAATTTGTGTCTCTTTTTCTTTGTTTGTTCTTAATGTTTTAAAACTTACTATTTCAGTGAGAAGAAAGGGCAGGGAACAGCAGTGAACACCACTGGTTCTGGTCCTCTCTCGGGGACCCTCAAAAACAATGGAGACCCTCCCACCGGGGAGCAAACACGCCTTCAAGGAAAGCCGCCCACAGGTGCCTTCCCTCCTTCCTTGGGAGGCTCTGGTGCTGAGCCCGACTGTGGTCCCCTGCTCACACCTCCAGACCACAGAGCCCAGCCTCTCACAGCCAGGGTGTGGCTGCAGGACAACTCGCCTCCCCTGCCCGGAAGCAGGCCCCACGGAGACCTGGCCTGGGCTGGAATTCCTGGCCCCGTAGGAGCTGGCCTTCCTCCTGAGCCAGGACCTGTTGGAGGCACTGCTTGGCCGCGTGCTGGGAACAGGTTTCCTGCCCCCGTGCCGTATCTGCCTCTGTCCTTTGCTGAAGGTCGGGATTAGGAAATGCAGGGACCATGTGAAAACGGCATTGTCTTCTCCCCAAGGACACCTCCAAGGACATTGTAATTACACATGTGGGGAAAGTCAGGTTCTCAAAAACAGTAAATGTTACAAAATAAACTGCACATTTCCTCTTTTCTGAATAAAACAGAAAATGTGATTATTTTCAGCACCACTGGGAGTGGAGGTAGCTGTGATGGTGCCGATGCAGACAAGTCCTTCTTTTATAAACTTCTCAAGCCTCCATGTATGGAGTGCCATTTTTAAGAATACGTGTGAGCAAGCCTGCTCTGCCCAGGCTGGTCCGAGTGTGAGTGCTGGTATGGTGGTGAGTGCTAGTCAGGGTGAGAGTACTGGTCCGAGTATGAATGCTGCTCCAGGTAAGTGTGAGTGCTGGTCCGGAGAAATACTTCCCTGGTTCTCCTCCTCCTAAGCTGTGTGAACTCAGCTGAGGTGCTGTGGCTCCCAGACTCAGTTTCCCCAGCTATAAAAGCAAGATACTGAAACTCTCCCGGAAGAAGGGTGGATTAAGGATTCCATGGAACAAACATGTCCAAGAGTGGAATGACTGAGGGAGAAATGAACACTGACAGTATTGTGATCAGCCACAGAATGAAATGTCTGAGTCCATTTGGATATGAATAAATATTCAAGTAGATAGATAAATGTGTGGAAAGGGACAGTGTTTGCCTACAGAAAAGTTCTTAATAATAAATGTCGAGGAAAACAGAACATAACCATTAGGCAAACAACGCCGTAATAATTGTTTCTGGCCAATGATCAGAGGAGAAACAGGATATTGGCAGAGCCTGAAAGCCTCTCCCAGAAGATATATGTTAATTACCTGGGGGAGGTGGTAAGAAATGCTGTTCTGGATATATTTTTAGATCACAGCATCCCAAAAGCACTGCCCTGCACCCCTCTCCCTGCCTAGCTTTTTTCTTATGAGTCTGACTTACCTATTAACTTCACGGAATTCTGGTGTGCAGCACACCAAATACTCAGAATTACAAAAACCATAGGTGAAGGGAAAATATAAAGCGAATACATACAGCTAGCTCTATGTTTAGACATGCTTATTTCACAGAAATGTCTGCAGCCGTACCCACCCTGACTCATGGCCCACAGCTCGCCTGCCTGGGACGGGAGGAAGTGAAAGCCGAGTCCCCTTTGCCTTGATGAACTAGGTCCTGGAGAACTGAATATGAGTAAGAAGCCAAGAGGCTAAATCTACACAGAAAGACTGAGCCAGGTGTCTGCAGCCATGTAGTTCCAGGAGCAGCTGGGAGAAGAGGGAATGAGGAGAGGGGAACAAAGTTCCAGGAATACACTCTCCCTTCGGCTTTTTTCCTTTCAATCCTCATCTAAGGGTATGTTTTTATTTATTTTAGAGAGAGAGGGAGGAAGGGGGTGAGGGAGAGAGACACCGATATGAGAAACATCCATAGGTTGCCTCACACTGGGGATCGAACCTGCAACCTTTTGGTGTTCTTGAAAGGCCACGAATGGGCTGCAGACGCTTCTCTCTCTCATTTATTTTGAGAGCACGGAGAAAGAATCGTCGATGAGAAACACAGATCGGCTGCAACCTGGGGCATGTGCCCTGACTGGCCATGACCTCTTGGTGACCGCGGGTGCTCCACCGTTGACCACACCTGCGGGCGCTGTTCTATTTTGGATGCAGGCTGTTCCTGGGCTTGGCTGAGCTCCCAGAGGCGGGAATTACCTGTTTACAACCCTTAACCGGTGGCCGGCCGGCGGCCTTGGGAACAGGAATATTGCTCCCCTTTGTCTCCTGTAGGGGGTGCTGGTGGCCGACTATTGAGACTCCTGTGCGGGAGGTCGGACCGGGAAGGCAGACGCGGGTTCTCGGCACAGACCCGCGAGCGCAGGCAGGGTCCCGGAACCGCCGGCGCGAGAGGAGCGCCCGGAGGGGCCGTGACAGCCAGAGTCCCCGCTGCGCACAGGGGCGGGGGAGCCACGTTCCTGCGGCGGGAGCGGGGCCTGTGCCGGGAAGGGCGGGGCCTGTGCCGGGAGGGGCGGGGCCTGGGCCGGAAGGGGACAGCAGAGCCGAGGCGACCTGGTAAGGGTGGGGCGCGGGGGGCTTCCGGCCGCCTCCTGATGGCGTCACCCAGACGCGCCGCGTGAAGGTGGCAGGTTCCGGGCGGGGTCTGTCCCCGCTGCCGCGCGCCTGGCCCCTACGAGCGCGTGCGGGAGGCGTCCGCGGAGGCCTGCGAGGTGGGCGGAGGGCTGAGGCGCTCGCCGACCACCACCTTCATCCGCGCCCTCGGGAGCCTCTCGCTGGAGCCACCTCGGCGCCCCCAACCTGCGGGCGGCCAAGTCGCGGGGCTCCCCAGCCTTGGGGCGGGGGACGCACTGCGCGTGCGCAGGGGTCCTGGCTTTGCCTCTGGACTAGGGGGGCGGGGTGGCGCTCTGCGCGTGCGCCGGGGGGCGGGCCAGGCCCTCTGTGGACCGGCCCAGGCTGGTGGCCACGTGGGGACCGGTGCCCGGGTCTGCCACGCGGACACAAAGTGCTCGTCCTTTTCGTTTTTAGCTAAGGTCTTTGTGTTCAAAGGGCGGCATGAGAAGTGCGCTTTTGTAATAAAAACTAATGATCTTGTACGTACTTCGGATGGTCATCGCTGTAGTGGCCCGTGGCCTCGGTACCTTCGGGCGGCGGGTATCCCCTCCGCCTGGTTTCGGGGAGCGGCCATTTCTCCCAGAGGGTCCGCCAGCAGCTGACCTAGCGCTGGGCCTCAGTGCAGCCTGGGACCCTGCGGGGTGGGCTCTCCTAGGGGGGGGGGGGGGTACAGGGGAGGCTACACTTGGGGGGGAGGGATGGGGGAGGGGATCGGGCCCAGGGGGTGGGCTGGGACCCCAATGGACTTAGCACATAAGGGACTTTCAGGTGGGACAGAGGGCCCTGGACATCAGCTGGGAGGGCGGTGGGGGGGTTGCACACCAGAGTTCAGGGTGAAAGTGTCAGCCCTGGGTGCAGAGGGAACCCCATCTCGCGAGCTCCATGCTGTCAGTGCAGCCTCCTTTCCCCTTTGGTGGGAGGTGGGCGGGGTGGGATCTCAGAGGGCCCTGTCCAGGCTCTGCCCAGTGGTAGGTGCCCCTTAGCTCCCACTCACCTCCCCCACACACACACCTGTCACCAGTTGTGTTCCTTGAGGTTTGGAGGAGCTGTGGTATTGGGCTGTGGGTCTGTAGGAAGCATATCTGTCCTTCCAGGCAGGAGTGGTGTACTGGTACAAGACAATAAAAACAGGTAAAGGAAGCATGACCAGGGGCCCTGTGTTTGAAATGAGGAGAAGCAGGCTGGGTCCAGGCTGTAATGTAGGCTGGGTGGCAGGGTCTCCAGGAGAGAGGTCAGGACCTGCTCCCCGAAGTGGGAAGGGTGGAGGAGCCAACCAAAAATAGGGTCCCAGGGGCACATTTGAATGTGTGCTGTGATACAGGTGAGGAAAATGTTAGACCAAGTTAGATGTGTGCCAATCCCAGGATATTGTTTGGCATTTTGTATTCTAATTGACTAGAGGCCCAGTGCACAGAATTTGTGCATGGGTAGGGTCCCTAGCGGCTGCTGTCTGGGGTGCCTCCCCCCTCCTCCTCGCCACCTGCCACCACCAGCCCCACCCCCTGGTCAAACGCCCAGTCAAGGGAAAAATTTGCATATTAGGCTTTTATTATGTAGGATTTTAAATTACATTTCTGCTTGATCTCTCCTTTTCTCTTAAAAAAAAAAAAAAAGATCACAGCAGGGAAATTCTGGTTATCTCAGTCTGGTTAACCAAGTTTTTACTGTACTGAGATTTTATTGGCTAATTACAACCCTATATAATAAAAGCCTAATATGCAGAGTGTCCAATTGTCTGGTTGGCCATTCAACCAATGAAAGAGTAATATACTAATGATGTGCTAAGGCCACTCAATCACTTGCTATGATGTGCACTGACTACCAGGGGGCAGACACTCTGACCAGTAGGTTAGCTTGCTGCTGGGGTCTGGCCGATTGGGACTGAGAAGGGCAGGACATTCTCTGGAGCCCTCCCATGGTCCCTCCTTGGCTGGCCAACCTCCCATGTCCCTCCCTGGCCGCAATCCTGAACTGGTGGGGGTCCCTCGGCCTGGCCTGCGCCCTCTTGCAATTCAGGTTGAGGGACCCCCTTCTCCCCCCACCCCCCACACACAGTGCATGAATTTCATGCAACAGGCCTCTAGTCTATCTTTATAAAAGGCCCAACTGTCTGGTTAATGATGACAATTACCTGAAAGAGAAGTTGGGGTGCTTCACTGGGCTGGAAAAAGTTTAGCTACTTAAGAAAGCAGCTAATTAAGCAAGTTTGTTTTCATCTATAAAAGTTGATGCGCACATGCTTGATACAAAGCTCTTGCTGGCGCAAATCGCATGTGCGTATTTAGATCTGTCGTTGTCGACCGTGGATTTGGTTGTTTTTGTTGACATTCTAAAGCTGAAAGAGTGGCGGCGGTGGCGCACGGATATAACAATGTAAGTTAAATATGATTATAACAGTGATCCGGGTAGATATAATTATCCCCGTGTAACCAAAGTTGCCATCATATTCAGAAACGAAGAGTGGAGGACCTCCTTTTGAAAGGGACTTGCTCGGTCACTGTAAACCAGATCCCAATAATCCGAATGCCACTAAAATGAAACAAATCAGTATCCTGTTTCCTACATTAGATTCAACGACGGATATCCTTTTTTCCAACATGGTGAAAAGGCTGGGGAATATATACTGCATTAACACTCAGATATGACAGTGTAATTGACAAAAATACTAGATTCAACGGATCATGCCGAAAAGGAAAATTTTCCCATCGAATTTCTTAGCAGTATAGCTCCTTCAGGAATGCCATATCATAAATTAGAATTGAAAGTAGTTGCAATCATCATGCCACTGAGAAATCTTAGTAGTAAGTGGGATATTTGGAATGGCACTAGATTTATCATCACAAGATTTCGACAGAAGCTGGAGTATTAACAGGATCTGTGAAGGGGAGGTTCTGATTCCAAGAATGGAATTGTCCCTGTCTGACACTGGCCTTAGTGTAAGAATAAGTTTAATCAATTTATCACTTGTTTCTTAAACGTATATTTTTTTTATTGATTTCAGAGAGGAAGGGAGGAGAGAGAAATAGAAACATCAACGATGAGAGAAAAAAATGGATCAGCTGCCTTCTACACTGGGGATCGAGCCTGAAACCCAGGCATGTGCCCTTGACTGGAATCAAACCTGGAACCCCTCAGTCCAACTAAGCCAAACCAGTGAGGGCTCAAGTCATTTTTTTTATCAATGTTCTTATATCATGTTTTTGTTCTTTTTCTATCACATCTTTGTTGTTATATCATGTTATTGTTGATTTATTATTTTATATACATTTTAGTAATTTTCTTTCATGTCTGACATTTCTGTTATAGAGAAAGGGTGAATAGCAATATTAAAATATTTCTTCTAATTACTTTCTTTCAGTGTGCACAAATTCGTGCACTGGGCCACTTGGTTAATTATAATTCTGGGATATTTAACAGTGGCATTATGCCATTTTAACTGCTGCAAATGGAGAGTGAAATTGAGTGCATATTCCTCATTGGTAACTTTGGAGTTAAGTGAAGTAGCCCAGTCAATAAACTGCCTCTACAGTAAACCTTCCAACTCAGCTCTGGGGAGCTGGGAGGCTTTCAGAGATCAAGGGATGTATGACAGACGTAATGAAACAGCTCCAGACTCCCTCACTGTGGTCCTTTCCAGCTTCACCAGCAATATCGACCCTCCCCTCCCCCCCAATGGCTTGGTTCCAGCACAGCTCTTGTCCTGGTTTGTCTGAATTATTTATGCAGAAGACAATTTCCTCACCTTGAAGGCTCTGTTTATATTCACATTTCTTTATAGACAACTCTCCTCTGTTGTCAAAGATCCCCTACCCACTGTCTGTTCTTGAGTGATTCCTGGGAATGACATAAAAGAGGAATAAAAAACTCAGGTCCCAGAGTTCCCTCTGACAGCTCCACTAAAGTAAAGTGAGAGTGGAGACTGGCATATTCTCCGATGAAATTACTTCAGGAAATCATGTCTATTTTATCAATAATCCTCTGACTAATGTTTTAAAGCAATATTTATAACATTGCCTAAGAGCTTTGGAATAATTGGATTTTACCAAGAAAGGCTGCTTTAGAGTTCAGCATTAGAGAGAGGCTTTGGCAGATGAGGAGCAGAGAGGAGGAGGGCACAGGAGGGGGCAGCCCAGGGCAGGAGCAACTGGAAACCACCCCACAGCCGCGGGGCTCCCACACTAGCAGCAGAGTAGCTGGTCCTTTGTTACTTTGTTACAACTTTGTAGCCTGAATCTGCACAGGCCTGACCCTTCAGGGTGAGGTTAGTGCCTCTGGTCCCGTGCCTCCCTCCCCACGCGCCCCCCCCCCCCCCCATCTCCTATCAGATGGTTACTTTATGTTGTGAGTCTGAGGACAGACTTGGTTCAGGAACCACAAGCAGAGCGCTCCTTCTCTGAAATGTGAAGACTGTCCACCTGAGCCAGTGGACACAAGAGCAAACACTCTTTCTTAGACTGGCCATTCTTACCTTAGGATCATGCCGCACTCACTGATTTACGTTTACACTGCTACCTTTTATTGATCACCATGAATGATTGCTGATTTTTGGACAAATCACTCAAACGGATCCAGCTTCGGTGTCATGGTGGCAGCTACAGTGGGTTTCATTGTTACTTTTTCTGGAAAACACCCTCCAGGGCCCCTCAGGTGTCTCTCAGGGTGTAATTAAAGTGAAATTGCACACAGCCAGAGATGGCACAGGACACGCCACTCACAACCTCTGCTGAAGCTGCAAACATGATGGATAAGCCCTTACTGAGGAAAGATGGGCCAGTTTATGAATTTCCGCAAAACCTACAGTATCACCAGCGAGCACAGTCAGCTGAATGGTTCATAAACCAGATGCTTAATTGTTGAGACACAAAAGGTCTAGGAAGATTGCCTGGCATTTCTCCAGGAAATGCTGGTCTGAGAGCACGGATTTTCTGGGCAGCCTCTTGTTTCGTTTTCCTTCACATCCCGCTGCCAGCCCAGTGCTCTGGAACATTCCGGACCTGCCTTCTCTGCAAGACTTCTCTGCCTTCTGTTTGACCTGGGCAGTGGCTGTGTGGCTGCCTGCTTGGTGCCTAGGCTGGGCCAGGGGTTCTGTCACCTATGCTCCCTGCCCCCTGCCCCCTACCCCGCTTCGAACTCAGGGCCTCGTGTACAACAACAGGTTGCAGGCACCTGTGCAGTTTGCAGCAACACCTGAGCATGGGCTGCACAATGGTTTGCATATAGCGGTGCTTTAAAGAACAGGTCAGAGGTGGACAGAGCTGCTGTCACCTGTTGCCTGACCTTTTACCTCCAAAGCTGGGGTGATAGCAGGGGCCACATGGAAAGAGTCTCCACAAACCAGGTCCCCATGCAGGTGGCAGCTGCAGTGTCTGTCCTCCAGGCCTCTCTGAAGACTTACACCTGCCCAGTTCTTCTGCATCTCAGGGCCACGGGCAGCCCACAGGCTGTGATGGGAGCGTGGTCTGCAGCACAGAAAACCCCAGGCCAGGACCCCTTACCTGGTGAGCACGCCCATGGCTCGTCGACTGGAACAGGTGAGCAGGTGTTGAACCAGGTTACTCACTGACTTTTCCACAGCCAACAAGGTCGGAAAGGTAGGACTTGAGGTTCCCTGGGGAGGGACACTTGTGAATGAGAGGCGAACTCAGTCCCGTGACATGGAGTCGGAACCAGAAGGGGTGCTGTGGACGCCCCGCGACATGAGAGCTGCCGCCTGAGCACCGCCCCCCCCACTTCCTCTGGGACCAGAGGAATCCCAGGTCCTCTCTGACACCAGCCTGCGGGCCGGGACTGAGGAAGACTGTGCCCAGTGCCGTCCTGAGGGAGAAAGTGCTGGCGGTAACCACAGGTGTGGGCAGCGTGTTTGTCCCTGTGATTAGGCTCAGCTGCATAAACAGAAACCCAGAATAGCTGTGCCTGGAATGAGACAGAGTGCATTTTTGTCACTTAAAGTAAACATGGAGGTGGACATTCCCAGCTCATGTGACATCCACAGTGGGGTCACTAGGAACCAGGATGTGCCCGTCCAGCTGCTGTGGCTCCATACTCCCTCCCCACGAGGCTGCTGGGCCAGCCTTCACATCTGTCTGCTCCCTGGCTTCCGAGGAGGTTTCCTGAGGCTCCCAGACGCTGTTCTGCTTATGTCCCACCTACACTGACTGCAGGGAAGTCTGGGGAATGCATCCATCGTTCAGGTGACCCTGTGTCCAGGGGGAACAGAGGTCGGGAGAACTGTCGCTAAAGATGATGGGAGGAGGCGATCCTGTGGAATTCTGTGATATAATAACACGTATTTACCTCTGTCCCGGCTCAGGCCGAGAGCTCCTGCAACCTTTGTGCTTTCTGTGTGCTGGGGGCATGAGCAGCTCGTTTAATGTCTGGCCGGGGACCCCGCTCCTGATGCCTCCTTAGCCTCTCCCAGGGATGGGAGTGCCCAGTAGACTGGAGCGACTCAGTGGGTCTGGATCGCTTCAGATTGGGGACTGGTTGCCAAAGACCAAAAAGGCTTAGAAAGTTCACCTCAGGAGGGAAGAGGGCTGGGCATGGAGCTGGTGCCTGGCTGTGTCTGCATGATGAAGCCCCCATAGCGATTGTGATCCCTAGAGTGCAGAGGAATCGCAGGTCAGCGAGCCTTGAAGCGAGTAGCTGAGACAGGCGTCTGCGGGAGGGAGGGGGGAAGAAGGGGAGGGGGGGGACCCTGCTCCGTGGGCACAGGAGCTGCTGTGCCCCAGGCCCCTCTGGACCTCACTCATGTGCATCTCCGTCTCCATCACCTCACTTTTATATAACAAACCAGTGAGCATACTGGGGTGGGGGGTCATGGACCCTATATGACATCTGCCCAATCAGAGCTCAGGTGACGACCTCAGAGTGTGGCTGGCGCCTGGGGGTAGTGTGGTAGGACCAAGACCGAGGCTGGCCCCGCCCAGCTGGTATGGGAAGTGCAGGGCCTGGGGAAGCCCGTATGTCTGGAACTGGAGGAGTGTGACAGGGAAGAAAGCAGAGCTGGCTGGTGAGGCTCCGTGGTGGGTGTTGATCTATGAATGAGGAGGTCAGGGTTCGATTCCCATTTTTGTCACTTAAAGTAAACATGGAGGTGGACATTCCCAGCTCATGTGACATCCACAGTGGGGTCACTAGGAATGCCACAAACCAGGGCTGATCTGCTACTCACACCCGGGACTTCAATCAGAGGCTTAAACTGAGAACTGATGACTCAGTGCACTCACAGAGGACTTGGGTTCACCCAGCGTTGCTCAGGAGACCCAGGCCCTGGGTAGCGACCATGGCTCAAGAACAGCATCAACGAGAGGACACCCAGTGCTGTGGTGTACATTTGCCAAGAAACTCTTGGGTCAATATTGACAAAGTGTCTGCTCAGAGCACATAGGGATGGGTCCTGGCAAAGGGAGGGGACACTCTGAGTAAGATGCCGGGCCAGTGACCAGACCCACTCCCCGAGAGAGAAATCAGCCTCCCTTCGAAGTTGACATGGTGCTAATGAAACCAGTTCTGGGGGGTGCGAGGTGGCCCCCAGGTGAAGGGTTGTGTTAGGAGAAAGCAGCTCATGCACCCATGTTAGGAGAGAGCGGGTTCTAGCACAGGGCTCCCCGCAGCACTCCTGTGCACGTGAACCCTGACCTTCCTTCAAGGTAAATGTCAGCTTCTACTCCGCTGGCCAACAGGAGCAGCTTAGAGACGTGCCCTTGGACAGCTTCCGTCAGGACCTTCAGACGGGTAAACACAGGCTCGTGTCGGCTTAATGAGCGCTTTGTTGCCTTTGATAACTATGATTTCTTTATCTTCCGGCAAACAAGGGCCACGACTTCTTGTTTTGATTTCACAGAGTACAGGCTGCTCGGTGAATCCTCCCCCCGCAGCAGCCTGGCATGGTCCCCGTGGGCCTTGGGGGAAGGACGGGCACCTAGGGGCAGGCTGAGGCCCTGCCTGCTCAGGTCTGTGTCCTCACGCAGCCAGTGCCATGCAGATGTGGGAATGGAACTCACGGTCACCAGAGGGAGCTGGACAGGAAAGCCCAGGTTCTTGAAAGGCAGGCTGCTATCTTCATTAGCAAGGCGGCATCCACTGCACAGTGGTGAGACTCGCCTGCCTCCCAAGTCAAAATCTACTTCCAGGGCTGGGTGTTCCCAGTCTACAGGCCCCGGTCTGTCACGGACCCTCAGATCCCACAGCGCTGGGTGTCCTCGGTGCCACTAGCCTAGGGGTGAGCCCGGCCGGCGTGGCTCAGTGGTTGAGTGTCAACCTGGAACCAGGAGGTCATGGTTCGATTCTCGGTCAGGGCACATGCCTGGGTTGTGGGCACGACTCCCAGTAGGGAGTGCAGGAGGCAGCCAATCTCTCTCTCTCTCTCTATCTCTCTCCTCTCTCTTCTCTCTCTCTGTCTCATCTCCCTTCCTGTCTCTCTAAAAAAATAGACACATATTTAAAATGATTTAAAAATAGGGTATAAAGGCATTGATTCTAAAACAATGTTTTGATGTTAAAAAATCAAGATGACTTCAGAGGGAGAATGAATGTAAGCTGCTCTGCCTCAGGGAAGACTCTGCTTATGAAATCTTTATTTTATTTAATTTTTTTAAATTTTTAATTTTTTTTATTTTTAACAGAGAGGAAGGGAGAGAGATAGAGAGCTAGAAACGTCGATGAGAGAGAAACATCGACCAGCTGCCTCTTGCACACGCCCTGCCGGGGATGTGCCCGCAACCAACGTACATGCCCCTGATCGGAATGGAACCTGGGACCTTTTAGTCCGCAGACCGACGCTCTACCACTGAACCAGTTTCAGCTGCTTATGAAATCTTCAAATGGAGACTTTGCTTAAAAAAGAAAAAGAAAGAAAGAAAGAAAGAAAAAAAGAAGAAAGAAAGAAAGAAAGAAAGAAAGAAAGAAAGAGAGAAAAAAAGAAAAGAAAAACACCACTAAGTCAGTTCTGCCTCTGGCCTGAGCCCTGAGAACACAGGTGTCTCTGTCCTTTCTCACCCGGGGACCATGCATTAGGCAACCCTCCTGCCTCTGCCAGTTCCTCCTATGCCAGTTCCGGTGCCCACACCATCCCCAGGAGGAGGAAATGGGTTGGAATTCCATTAATGCTCGAAGACTTGCACTAATGCTCACTCCGGCCTGGGCTGATTCCAGCGTCATTAGCAGTGCAGTGCGTACATTAAAAAACCTCCGCAATGCCAGATGCAGTAATGGTGTCTTCACCGCCTAACAGGCCATAAAATGACCCGGATGATGTGTGACTGGCCTGCAAGCTCCGGCTGAGTAATGGCTAGACTGGGGGTGGGGGATGGGGTGCGCGGGCGGGGATGAGCATCCGGATGAGCTCAGGCACTGGCTTCTCTGATCACAGCTAATGCAGAGGTGAGAATTTTTACATGGACTCAGCGCATTCCCTTTGCTAGAGACATTCTTTTCCTCAGTAATTAGTTTCTACTCATTGAAGGAGAATATTAACCTCATTGATCTTTGTTTCTTTAATCAGGATAAATTCTAATAGGAGGTTCCCAGAGGCCAGTACCCTCCTCACCTCTGACCTGTCTGCCCACCTCTGACCTGCCTCCTCAACTCTGACCTGTCTCCTCATCTATGATCTCCACAGCAGATGCTGGAGCAAAACTGACTCCCCTCTGGACAGCTCCACTGCAGGCACTTCCTGAAGGGTAGGGGAAGAGACGTGGGGTTAGAGGATTAGGAATGAATGGAGAACACCCATTGGCTGGAGCAGGTGAGACACTCTGGGGTCAGATGTGTCTGGCCAGCTCCAGGCCCCCATCACAGCAGGTCCCTATGAGGGGCAGCATCAAGAACCTAAAGCATTCTGCCCACTGGCTACCAGCATGGCTCAGCCCGACGCAGGGAAAACACCAGCCTCTGGGAGCATCCTATTAGGGTTTATTCTGATTAAAGAAACAAAGATCAACAAGGTTCGCATTCTCCTTCAACGATGAGATAAACTAATTACCGAGGAAAAGAATGTCTCTAGCTAGTGAAGGGAATGCCACATTTTGCTGAGGAGAAATGAGTTCATTGGCGCAAACCCGGGAGACGGAGCGGGTGTTCAAAACCGGAGCTCCCTGGTGGTTTTCATCAGATTTCAAAGCAAAGACTGGGGGTGAGGGGTCAGGAGTCACGGGGACAGGCTGAGTGCTTGGTCTGTGGTTTCCGGGTATGATTAACCAGCCGGTTCCTTCTCTGCAGGCGGGTGACCTAACCAGAGGAGGAACCAGGATTCTGGGAACAATTGCACAATTCGAGTCCCTGGAGCAAGAGGCACAAGTGACTTGTCTCATGACCAGCAGTCGCCAACCGTGGTCCACGGACCGTGGGTGATCTGTGAGGTCTGAGAGGTCGGCAACGCTGTTATTAAACATTTTTCCGGGAACTGTGGTCTTTGACTGTCAGCTCCGTGACTGCCTGAGCGCGTGAAACGTTTCCCTAACAAAGCCGGTGTGTCTCCAGCCACCACCCTCTCTGCCTCCCTCTGGTGACCACTGGGAGCCTCCAGCAAGGGAGCCAGAGGCACAGTGAACAGAGGGCGCTGGCGCTGGGGCTCCTGGCTGGAAGAAGGTGCATGGCCAAGGATGCAGGAGCTCAACGTAAGCTTCAGTCCATAAAGGGCCAAGGTCCCAAAGGGACCGGTGGGCCGGGCCCCTCAGGCTGCTGCCGACAGCAGGTTTGTGTTTCTGAGTGGGGACAACCTCTTTGTGACCCCTGTTCCAAGGGGCAGAGCACGCCCAGCAGCCTGGACTCCGAGTGAGGCTGATGGCCCAGCACGAGGCGGAAGCCTCCAGAGGCCAGGACGCGGCCAGGCGGGGGAGGCCGCCAGTGGACCCAAAGGGGCACCTCCGGCCACTCCTAGACATGACAACCCCTCCCTGCTCACTGACAGAGGCGCTTGGGGTCTGACACACATGAGTGAGTTTCAGCCATCACACTCTCTTGGTCACTCGGCCTGGCTTCACTCTGTGGGTCTCGGTCTGCAAAGGGGACACGGGGTCTGAGAGGCAGGACAGGCACAGGTCAGACCCAGCCCTGCCCACCGTTCAGGCCATGATAGCGCACGGCCCTCTCTCCCTTGCGGACGCAGCCGTGTGTTTTCCCTGCGTCCGGGCTGAGCCATGCAAGCGTCTGGGGTGTCTCCTCACCTCCCGGGGAGTGGCCCAGAGGCTAATCAGCGGCCCGGCCAGTTGGCCATTTATCATTCTCTGCCTGGGGCACCAGTGGGCTCAGCCTGGTCCCAGGGGTGCATTTTAGTTGCAGGTGAGGAAGGAGAAGTGAAGTGTGGGGAGCATGGCAGGGTGGGGGATCGGGGGAGTAGCCCTTCTAGGCTTTGCAGAGCCCACTGCTCCAGAGTGGGCGCTGACACCCAGGCTCCGGGTGGGGAAGAGCCGGCAGGCTTCCGACCCCACAGAGCAGCCCTGTCCTCCAGCCTGAGGGGCGGCTGAGCACACGCACATACGTACTAGCACACACATGCACACGCGGACTTGTGCATACATGTGTACACACACTGACTCTTGCATACTTACGCATGCTCTAGTATAATGCACACATGTCTGACCCAGGTGCATTTTCCATCCCTCAGCTCCCTCCCAAAGGGCTTGTCCAAACCTCCTGAGATGGAAGTGAACACAGTGTCCACGTCGTGGCTCTTGGGGAGGTCGGGGACCAGCACGTGGACGGCCTGTGCCCGCTGCTCCCGGGACCCTGGCACTCTGCGGCACCTGGGCCTGTGCTTCGGAGGGGCCTGTTCTCACGGCTCTGGGGCCTCACCCCCTATGTGGCCTTGGGCATGTGCTGACCCTGGACACCTTCAGTTTACCCATGTGAGCGGCGCAGTGGGTCAGAGCAATGCCAGGGCCGCGGCCGCTCCGCAGGAGGTGAGGCTGTCTGCGTGCTGGCCGGTTTTCCCTGCCTCCCTGTAGTTTTCTGACAAAAGGGGGCATGTTAGAGCCTGAAATGTTCTCACCTCTTGCTATTTTTGCAAAAGGCCTGAACGCTATTGTTAAAAATAGAAATAATGAGGGAAAGCGGACGCTTCTGACCTTGAGCCAGGAGGACGGCACCGGCTCCCAGCGCCCTCTCGCTGGCGGTGATAAATGATCATCGGCTGCCTTTGTCCTTAGCGAGCGTCCCCTTGGCCCACAGGGAAGTTTTTGAGTTTCTGTCTTTTTTGAGGTTGGAAGTCGGAAAGCTGCTCCAGCCTAAATAGTTCTGCAGGTCGTTTGGGTGTCCTTTGCCTGGCAGTGCTGTGGGGAGCTGGGAGCCAGCATGTTCAGGCACACCTCTCTGCTCCCTGCTCCCCTGAGCGGTGCCTGTCCCCTTGCTAAGGGGTGGAGAAGACGGAGATCCCCCAGCACCCGGAGGAGACTGGGTACCCTGGGTCGTGTCGGAGGTGAGGATACCGGCCTGTGGGATGCACAGGCATGCTCTGGAGCCGGTGGTGGTGTGTTCAAGTTTTTGTCTTTACAAGCTACTCCTGAGGCCCGTTCTGCGTCAGCCCGAGCTGCTACAGACAGTGCGTTCCTGGACCTCTTGGCATGAATGTCATTAACCGCTGTCCTACCTGCCGAGCTTCTGTGCACACTCAGGGTTTGCAACCTGCTTCCTGCTCAAGTGAAGAGGGGTGTGTAGCTGTATGTATATGTGGTGCACATATGTCCTGTCCGTGTGGTCTGTGCTAACAGGAAGAAGGAGGGCAGACACCCTCCTGGCCACCAGCCCAGGGCGGAGCCTGTAGCCTGTGGAGCACTGACCTGCAGGGGGAGACACAGGTGGTGTCTGTCCTCAGCCTCAGTGTGGATGCACCCCCAAAGCCGCAGGGGACCCCTGTCCCTCAGCACAGCTGCAACCCCGGGGTGGCCCCATGTCCCCCACCCTGACTCATCCACATGAATGTTTTGGTTCTGAGCAAGGTGTTTTGCTGTATAGCCTCTCATTTGAACCTCGCACTGACCTCCAAATACTGAACCTTCTTAACTTTCACATTTCACTCTAATCACAAGCCTATAGGTTATATTCATGCATAAAATAATGCTTGGTGAATGTGTTTGAATGTTACAAAATGCCACCTTCTAAAATTACTCCCCTCTTCTCAGGGAGAGACAGAACTCCTGGCAGGCAGCCCCGGGGGCCCAGTCAGACAATTCCCTGCTGTTCATGGGTTGCTCACTTTCTAACAGGAATGAGCGGAATGTTACAAAGTGGTTTCAGCACCTATGGATTAGTCAGAGGTTTTCTCTTTGCCTGTGGAGCCCGTGAGTGATCTCTGCTTCCAGGTGACGGGGCCTCACCGGGTGGACGGCAGACACGGTGGGGGCCTTGGCAGAAATCTTCTCGTCCCTCAACTTTGCAGCAGCGTCAGGATCGGGCAAAGTGTTTTCTTCTTGAACTCGACGCCCGGCTGGGCGCGTGGTATTTGTGATGGGTGGTCCTGGGGCCTAGCTGGCGATCAAAGCGCGAGCGTCTGGTGTGGAGGCCAGGTCCCGCTGACCTCTGGGCCCTGGGCACTGCCCCCGCCCTGCGCCCCCTCTGCTTGAGTCAAGGCGCCTGAGTCCCCACCTGGAGATGTGGTGAGCACGGCTTGGGGCGCAGCGTGGGCCTCTGGGCCGCCCAGCGGTGCCACAGGGAAGCCGAGTAGGCAACACACTCGCTCCTACAGAAACCCTCCAGGAGCCTGACTGGCCCCTGTGGTCCCAGTGGCTGCAGCCTGGCTCTCCCAGAAGAGGCTGTGCAGCGGGGAGGGGGGTGGGGGCTCCTCACCGGCGCCCGATACCTGAGTGTGTGTATGGGGAGGGGGCGGTGTGGAGCTGAGTGGGGGTTCCCTGCACAGGAGCCCTGGCGTCTGGGGTAGGGTAGCAGGGGGAGTGAGAGTGAGCTCAGTGGACACCCCACGTTCTCACCGTCATCCCTGCCCTCAGATAGCCAGTGAGAGGTCACAGCCCTCTGCCTGGGCACTGCATCACCAACTTCTGCCATGTCCACGCCGCCCCCTGCTGGTCAGCACAAGTCAAAGCGAGTGAGGGGCAATTTGCATATTAGGCTTTTATTATAGAGGATGTCCCAGGAAGCTGTCTGGGAAAACTGGCCCCATCTCTGCTTTCAGAGATAAATATGGACCCTTTTACATTCCCCTGTGAGGAGTGGTCCAGCTCCATGTTCTGGTGTTTCTTGGGTCAATTGAATTTTTCTTTAAAAATTCACTCTTCATTTGCACCATCAGATAGGATGGTAAACCTTCCCCCTTTCCAGGCCTCAGGCCACTCTCACTCCTACAGGCACTCATCTTGTCTCCTTTTTCCTCTCCCCTCTCAGGTTCCGAGTTGACTCGTCTGTCCTCGAGGATTAGCCAGCTCTGCCACCGCGTTTGTTCTTGTTTGTTCTGCAAGGATCCATCCTTCTTTATCTGGGCGATTGTTCTTTCCCTGGCTTCTCAGGCGGAGAGCTCAGCTCCCTCAGTTCCAGGCACGATTGTCTCCCAATAAACTGCTGTCACTCCCGCCTGCTCGAGCCCTTGGGTGGTGCCTGTGGGTGTCCAGAGGTGCCGTTCGCGTTTGTGTTCATTTTAAAGTCTGTGATGTCCCTTTCGTTTCCTTCAAACCCCAAATTATACATAAGGGTATTTTTATTTGTGGTATTAGTTCCCAGGTAGAAATATTTTCCAAACTTAGCTTATGTTTTATTAAACTGCACTGGGTTCAGCAAAGATTGTAGATTGTAGACGCACGTGTGTCTGTATGTGTGCAGACATGTGTGTGTGTACATGTGTGCAGATGTCTGTATGTACAGCCTTGGGATGTCTGCCTTTGGAATTCCTGACATGTTCCTTATGGCCAGTAGTTTTTGTGGCTATTTCATGTGTGATTGAAAATAATATAAATTATGTACTTGAATGATACAATACATAGGAAAATAATTTCAAGCTTTTAAAATATATAGTTTTTCAATGATTTCAGAGAGGAAGGAAGAGGGAAAGAGAGAAACATCAATGATGATGATGGAGAATCATGGTTTTCCTGCTTGCCCCCTACTGGGGTTCGAGCCTACAACCAGGACACATGCCCTTGACCAGAATTGAACCCAGGACCCTTCAGGCCAAAGGCTGACACTCTATCCACTGAGCCAAACTGGCTAGAGCAACATCAAGCTTTTTATTGTTTTATTCACTTGTTTTGGAATTTCTTGATTTGTCATCTTAAATGACAACAAAGAGGCTCTATTTTCTGAAGACACTCCCCCACCCAGCTGGGGCTGCGGCTGCGGCTGTGGAATGAAAGGACCAGGGACCAGCAAGGGGATGGACATGCAAGAGGGTCAGTGCAGGCAGCTCAAGGATGAGGCCACCTTTGTCCCCAGAACGGTGCCCCTCTCTCCACAGGCACAGAGGACTCTGGTTTTATGTCCCATCCCATGTAAATCCTGCCGCCCAGGCCCATTGCCATCAGTCCCATGCTGTGGGCCATGGCCCAGGCAAGGGGGAGGCCACGAATCCTACCATGTCTCTGTGCCACCGGACCAGGCTCAGCCACAGGCCCCAGCGACCACGACCCTCCTCTCCTGCTGCCGCAAGCACAGTCCCTCCTGGCAGCCCAGCTGCCCACTCGGCTCCCAGAATAGCCTGTGGTCACAGCCCAGGAGTCAGATGAGTAATCCTGAGGGAAACTCTGCAGAACCCGAGAGGTGTGAGCACCGGGCCCTGAGGGGTGGGCAGGCCCCCTGGCCCCTCTATGTCCGGCAGGAGGGGGTGCGTGGGGGGAGGCAGAAGGGGGTGTTGCAGAGCAAGAGACCCGCCAGTGCACGGGCTGTGCTGCTCCCCCCTCTGGAATGTCCCAGCCCCTTCCTCCCTCCACCCCAACCTCAAGGCTCTCATGTGCTTCTGGGCCCCACCCAGGGTCTGGGCATTTTGGGTCCCAGTGCTCAGAACAGAGTCCCACAGACCTCGGCGTTCCTGTTCCCTAGCGGTCCAGCTTCTGTTCCAGAGTCACTTTCTCAGGGGCCTCCCGCCCCAGGATGTCTGAGTCCCTCCCGGCTGCAGTCTTCCCCACTTCCCATCACCCCGACACAGTGCACACTAGCGTTGGGACACTGCTGTGGGAGGAAAACCCCAGAATTGCTCCCTGGTCTCCAGGGAGCAGCATGTCAGCCCCCAGTGTCCTCCGCGGCCAGCCCTGCCCTGCCCAGCTCTGCCCGACAGCGAGGCCGAGGCCGAGGGGGTTTCTGGTGTGTGTGTGTGTGTGTGTGTGTGAGTGTGCAAGTGTCTGTACACGTACACGTGCGTCAGTGTATCTATGTTAGTGTGCCTGTGCATTGTCTGTGTGTACATTTGTGTGCATCTGTGTGTGTTTGTGTTTTGTATAATAATTTCCATGGATGGATCCATTGGACCATATCGAATTACTCCTCAGACAGAGTATAAAGGAAAGGCCCAGGGTTCTCCATTCTCTGTCCTCCTGTGGGTGTGCCGTTCTCAGAGTCTCTTTCACCAGCATCACCTTAACCTGTGACCGCTGGCTCCGGGCTGGTGTCCCTTCTTTGACCCACCTGCATGGCCTCAGGGCAGAGCTTCAGCAAGGCCTGGGGTGTGAACATAAGAACAGGAGAGCCCCAGCTGGTTTAGCTCAGTGGATAGAGTGTTGGCCTGCGGACTGAAGGGTCCAGGGTTTGATTCCGGTCAAGGGCAGGAGCCCAGGTTGTGGGCTCAATCCACAGTAGGGGGCAGCCAATCCATGATTCTCTCATCATTGGTATTTTCTTTCTCTCTCCCTCTCTGAAATCAATACAAATATATTTAAAGCAAACAAACAAACAAACAAACAAAAAGCAGGAGACAGAGTCTCAGACTGCAATGGCTGCCCAGGAAAAGAGGTGCGTAGAAGGACCCAGTGACATTGTGCGAGGGAGCCATGAAGGGTCATGGGAGAGTCCAAATACCATCTCGGCCCCTACGGTGAGCCCCTGTGGAGCCATACCTGCTGCCCCTGGTGTATGGGATTGGCCCACACACCCACGCTGAGGACACTGCCATGTGGCTGGTGGGGTGTGGAGGCCAGGACCCCCAAGGCTGGGCTGAGTGACCACAGACCTCAGCCCCTCCATGCCAGGTGGCTTGTCTTTGCTCCCCGCCCCCGCCCCCAGGCGGAGTTGCCTCTTGTGCACCCAAAGGGAATGCCAGTAAGCGGGTGGGGGACTCAGCGCCCAGGAAGAAGCTGTCTGCGTCCACCTCCTGGTCAATTCCATCCCTCCTGCACCCCCCCCCCAGTCCAGCCCTCTTGTTCCCCCAGGTGAGCAGGGACTCCCCTTTACTCAGTATCCAGTGGGCCTTGCTGACCTCAGGCACTGGCAGGCGTGAGACTCAGGCGAGTGGCAGGGATAATGCACCCTGAACCCACCAAGGGAAAGCTGAGGTCCTCGCAGGGTGGTGGGGTTCCAGGAGCACAGTGAGCAATGGGGGTGCCTGGTCCCCTATCCCCTCTCCTCTGGCGGGAGAGGCTGTGGCCAGGCGTTATCCACCTGCTTTAGACACTGGTGAGGCCTCCGGGCAGGGAGGGGCCCCTCTTCCTGCCAGGCTCCTGCCTTCCTCCCTGTGACTTTGGGGTGACATTCAGTCACACTCCCCGTGGGGTTGCGGGTCCAGAGGCTGGGTGGGCTCGGGAGAGGCCAGAGATAGCAGTAACGGGCCCTGGGTGTGCGAGCCGATTCTGTGCTTCTGGGAGACAAATGAGGGTGAGACAGACACACACACACACACACACACACACACTGCCCCTCTGAGCAGCACACACCGGGCACCCTCTGTGCCCTGAGAGCCGCTTGGGCTCTGGCGCCGGAGTGAAGTCTCAGGCGCGTCCCCAGAGGGAGGGTGAGGGTGGGGGTGGGAGATTGGGGGGAGGGTAGGGCCCTCCCGGGGCTGGAGGCTCCCCGCCCGGCCAGCGTCCGCTGTGGATTTGGGTAAAAAACCACGCTCCTCCGTTCTTTCCGGCGACAGTCTCACCACCCTTCCCCTCGCCGCGGCGGGGGCGGGGGGCGCAAGGTCGCCGTCTGGCGGCGCAGACGCCCAGCGGCTCCGGGGAGGGACTTGGCCGGGCCTGGCCCCGCGCGGGCGGAGGCGCGGAGCTGAGCTAGCGGCCGGCTCGGGGCGGCCACTGGTCCGGGGCAGCGAGCCGGCCCTGGGCCCGTGGGGACAGCGCGGCGAGGGCACCCGTTCCCGCAGGAGCCAAGCCGCGCTCTGCCTCCGTCCCCTCCGGAGCGGCGTCCTCCGGGCGAACGCGGCGGGAGGCGCCCTCTCCCGCGGGCCCGGCGTTGCAGCGGCATCGGGGCGCGGCCGGGGGTGGAGAGAGGAGAGGGAGCCGAGCGGCCGGGCGGCGGCGACTCGCGGGGCCCGCGGCTCCGCCAATCTGCGGGCGTTGACGCGGGGGGCGGCACCGGGCGTTCGGATATCTGCCCGCCCGGCGCGGGCATCGCGAGGCTCCGCCGTGGGCACTGCACTCGGCTCGGCGCTGCACCTGCCGGGATCGCCCTCCGCTCGGTGTGCCCCCCGCCGCTCCGCCTCCCCTGGATCCCGCCTCCGGGCCGCAGCGAGAGGGCCCAGCCCAGCCCGAAGAGCCGCCTTTCTCCGCCGCCGGCCGGACGCGGCCAGCGGAGCCGGATCGGATTGCCCCTGGTCGCCACCGCCACCCCCAGCGGCGCGCCCAGCAGGCATGGGGCGCCGCTCGGGGCCCCCGCGCGCCGGATGAGCGCGGCGGCGCAGAGCCGGTCACTCGCCTGGGCCCCGGCTCCGCGGACCAGGACCTTGGGATGGCCCGGCCGGCGCGCGCCCGGGCGGTGGGCGCTTCCCACGTGGCGCGGGCCTGCGAGCATCCCCGGAGCGGGTAGCTGCCGGAAGCCGGATGGACCTTGATCCGCGCGGCGCCTGGTCCGTGCCGAGCCGAGCCTAGAGGGCGCCGGGAAGATGATCCAGGTGCGCCGGTTCCGCGTGCTCGTGCTGATGGTGTTCCTCGTGGCCTGCGCGCTGCACATCGCGCTGGACCTGCTGCCGCGGCTGGAGAGGCGCGCGCGGCCTCCGGGGGAGCCCGGCTGCTCCTGCGCGCAGCCCGGGGAGGCGGCGGCCGGCTGGGCCCAGGCGCGCGGCCGCCCCGGGGAGCCCTCCGCCGCCGGGGACCCGGGCTGGCCGCACAAGCACACGCTGCGCATCCTGCAGGACTTCAGCTCCGACCCGGCCTCCAACCTCACTTCCCACTCGCTGGAGAAGCTGCCGCCCGCCGAGCCGGCCGAGGGCGCCGTGCGGGGCCAGGACCCCAGGGTGCCCCGACCCCGCGGCCCAGCGCACCGGCCTCCGCTTCAAGACCCCGGCCCCCGGCGGCCCGCGCCGCCGCCCGGCCCCAGCGGGGACGGCTCGCTCCTGGCCCGGCTGTTCGAACACCCGCTGTACCGGGTGGCCGTGCCCCCGCTGACCGAGGACGACGTCCTCTTCAACGTGAACAGCGACATCAGGTTCAACCCCAAGGCGGCGGCGGCGGAGAACCCCAACTGGTGAGCGGGTCCAGGGCCAGGGGTGGGCGTGGGCAGGCCGGCCCTCGGGCAGCCACGCGCCCTTTGAGAATAAAGACCCACCGGTGCCTTCCTCCTCGCCCCCCCCCCCCCCCCAAAAAAAGGCCCTTCGCGCCCGGGCACTGTGTGCCGAGACCGCGGCCACCCGCCACCCCGCCTCTTGTCCCCGCTGCCTTTGTCTCCGGAAGGGAAGGGGCAAATGTGGAGCTGCTCCTGTCTGCGCCTGGGCTCTGGGCAGGGGAGCCAGAGGGTCCTCCAGGCCCTGGTCCTGGGCTTGGGAAGTGGGCTCAGGCCATGAATGAAGGACGAGGTGCGGGTGGAGGGAGGGAGAGCCCCTCTGTCCCTACCCCTGCCTGGGAGCCAAGCCTGCTCTGTGCAAACTTGTCACTGAGATCTGTTAGCTAGCAGCTGGTGTGCGGGCTCCAGTGGCTAAGGAAGGGCTCTTCCAGTTGCTGTGCCAGTGCCGGCTGCGTGGGGCGGCCGGGGTGACAGCTTCACGGGGTGACAGCTTCAAGAAACCAGGAGAAGCATCGCCAGAAGCATCTCTTTAAACTGTCCTGGTCTAAACCCTCCCCCAAGGCCCTCCTCAGCGGCAAAGAGCAAGCTGAGCAGATGCTGCCAGCAGGGTGGTGAAATATTAACCAGCAGTGCGGCCGAATAACAGCTACCTGGGGAGGTTACTCAAGCCCGGACGGCCAGGAGCCCAGACCTCTCAGAAGAGCCTTCTCCTCGGAAACGTGGCCAGGCGTGTGTGGTGTCTGAACACCCTGCACCCTCCGTGCATGCTTGGGGGCTGTTGGGGGAGAGCCCAGAGCCAGTGGTCGGGGGAGCCCCACCCTTTGTGTCCACTGAGGTGGGGACTTGGGGCAGGTGAGTTAGACCTGGGAGACGAGTCCACCTTTCCCCCAGCCCAGCAGGAAGTGGGGTCCACTCTCCCCAGGCGTGTAAGGACAGCCTCGTGGGTGGCAGGTCCTGCCTCCTTCCTCTCTCTCCACCCACGGCTGCCCTCGTTAAAATAAATTTAGTCGGTTGCGTCAGCCTTAGCCCTGGTTGCTGGAGCCAGAGCAGAGTTCCCAGGGAAAGTTTCTGACGGGCTGGGCGTGTCAGACTTGCACAGTCTGTGGTCAGCGATGAGCTCGGCCTCCCCTGCCCCCGACCCAGGAGCAAGGCCCCTCGCACCCCAAGCTGACTCATGCTGTCTGGCGGCCTTGGTGACCCCAGGACAGACATGCTGGGGCCTCGCGCCGAGCTTTTGGTTGCTTCTGCCTTAGTTACAACTGTCTGTGGGGCTCGGGGTAAGTAGGAATTATGGCCTCCAGAGATGTGATTAGTCCTCAGAACGGCAGCCACAGGAAAACACAGACCTGGCCCGGCCGCTGGCACAGAAGCTGCGTAGGTTCAGAACCAAAGTTATCACCTTGGCGGCAGCGGCTGACCCCCCTGGCTGTCCGCCCGCTCCCTGCTGACTGGGGTCCTTCATCTCTGTAGGCCGCACGCCGGCCCCGAGGGCGAGGACTTCGCACCCACTGGGGAGGCGGCCGTGGACAGCTACCCCAACTGGCTCAAGTTCCACATCGGCATCAACCGGTATGAGCTGTACTCCAGGGACAGCCCTGCGGTCGATGCCCTGCTGCAGGACCTGGGCACCCAGAAGATAACCAGTGTGGGTAGGTGCCTTGCCGTGCGTGCTACGGGTGCATGATTGGCATGCGACGGGGCTGGGGGATGTGCCCCGGCTGCAGCATCCCCACCGGCAGGTCCGGAGGAGGGACAGGTGGCGTTAGGCCACGGGCAGGTGAGGGGACGTGCACTCGCCTTCCCCCGCTGAGGAGGGCACAGCTTCCCTCACAGCAAAGAGGGGACACCTCAGGGGCTGTGCCCTCCCTCCACGTGGGGGCTCAGGAGCACCCAGCGCTGCCTGGGTTGGGCGGCTCCCGAGCTTAGCCATGCTCTGCCCTTCCGTATGGATGGTGATCCGGGCTCCGTGGTGCAGGTGCAGCCCTGCACTCTGGTTGGCAGGCAGCCGCCCTGAGCACCTTGGGATCTGCTGAATCGGACAGAAAGGGCAGCAGTTTCTGGTTCCGGGAAAGCGTGTCAGCAGTGGTGTCTGCTGTGCGGAGGTCTGAGCCTTTGATCTCAGCCTCGACAAGGCCCAGTGTCTGCAGGGGGCTGGGCGGATCCCTGGGCGGGAGCACTGTCCTGGCGGGTGCCAGCCTAGGGCTCTGAGTGAGGTCTCCACGCTGTGCACAGGCAGCAGTCCCGGTGCTGGAAGGGCGCCTGTCGCCGGGGTCTGTCCTGTTGCTGACCGGGCAGTTAGGTGCAGCCTCTGAGACAGTCAGGTGAGCCCCACGTTCTCTGGATCTGCTCCGACTCTGCCCGGCCTGAGCTGCTTGCTAAGGGGAGGCAGCGGGGCGGCTCCTCCCAGCATGAGAGGCTCACCCTGAGCAAGCAGTGGTCTCCTTTCTTAGCGTGCTGCCTGGAGGAACCCTAGAGCCACTCCCTCGCCCAGCGCCGCCCCGCCTCCCTGCTGACCCTGCCGGTCAGGGCTCGACCTTGCTGGGCAGCAGCGAAACAACGGTGGGGATTGTCGGGGAGCACCTCCGCCGGGTGCCCATTCCTCTGAGAGGAGTGGCTAATGGGAGACGACCAGTGTCCTGCCACCTCCTCCATCTACTCCGCAGACTTCCGTGGGCGCCACCTGCATTCGGGCCCATCCTGGTGGCCCACCATGTCTAGGGCAAATGCAGGTCAGGGTCAGGGTCAGGGCTGCGAGGGTGCAGAGGCTGGGCCACCTCAGCCTCAGAGAGCAGACGCCTCCCGCCCTCACTGGACGCTCTTGGTGCAGAGGGCAGGGCTCCAAAGCCAAGGGAGCTGCGGGGGAGGAGGGGCAGCTGTGACGGGGGCACTGCTGGGTGGGGGCACCTCCAGGGCTCACAGGAAGCTTTGCTGACCCTGGGCACCCTCCTCCTCTCAGCCCTGCAAGGGCCTGGCCTTGGGGTGCCCCCGCCCCAGGGTTCTGGCTGAGGGTGCCCTGGGGAGAGTGAGTCCCTGCCCATCGGGGTCCTGGGCTGTCTGAGCTGATCTACTCACCCCAACTACATGGACTAGCTGGTCCTCCCCTGTCTGTTCCTGGGGCAGTGGGTCCGTCGGAGCCGGGGCGGGTCAGTCAGGGTCACTCTGCAGGTGCTAATTGGTCCACAGGTGTCACCAATGGGACTGGGTGCCCTGCCCCAGCAGAACATGGGCCCGGTTCTGCCAGTCGCCAGCCACAGTAGTTTGGACACAGGGACTGACCTCTGGTGCTCATGGGGCACCGGGTGGTGATAACCTGGACGTAACCTCCAGCTGGCAGATGTGAAATCCAAGCAGCCCATGGACAGCAAAGGCCTGGCTCAGCCTGACTGTGGGGAAAGCCGGAGCCAGAGCTGATGAGATGTTGTCTCACGCACAGTGCGGTCAGGGTGAGTCTTGGCTCTGCCCAGACCCAGGCAGCTGAAATTTCCGAAATCCCGAGCACAAACACGTCTGCCTGAGAGATGGTGAAGGACGTGAATCTATGGAACATACATCACGGGGTCATCGCGAGGCCCATGAGGAAAGGATAGATGAGAACAGCTGGGCCGTGTCCCTGCGGGGCGGGTCTCGTGGAGTGATCTCTGTGGGGGGCCTGACCCCTCACCCAGGACTGCCCTGGGGAAGGGCCTCGGCCAGAAACTTGCCCCCTCTCCCCGGCCCTGCTGCCTGGGCCTGGAGGTGCTCCAGGGCGGGTTCCTGTTTGTGAAAAGCCCCCTGCGCCCGAGGAAGCAGAGCCCTCCCCCTGTGAGCACCCAGGGGTCCAGAGACCAGGGGTCCAGGCTGCCTCTGCGGGGATCAGAGAGGAGCTGCCCAGGGCCAGGTGTCTCCCATGACCCCACCCTTCCTGGGAAGTCGCCCCCACGTCCACTGGACATTTGGAAAACCAAGATGCTTGAGACCTAGCCGGGCCCTCACATAGCGGGTCCTGCCGGGCAGGTGTGGAGATGGGGTCCCCGGATGTGAGGGTGTCTGGGTGGGGGCTGCCTGCTGCTGGGGCTGCCTGGCATTGCTGTGGCCGAGGGGGCTGTGGCTTGGAGGCCCCATGCGGATCCTGGATGGCACCTCCTTTATGGGAGTCCAGAGCCTGCCGGGATTTAGGGTTCGAATCCCCGTCCTCCTGGGCATGAAGTGGAAGGACAGGAAGCCAGTCCCAGAGACCGCAGTGCGGGCGGAGAAAGGATCTTGGTTTAAAGATCCAGAAACCCAGCCACTGGCTGCCGCCCTGCAGGTCGGGAAACAGCCTCCGGGAGGGGGCGGCCTAAGGATGGACCTCCCTGTGTGCGGCAGGCGGTCACTCCAACGTCCCGCGTTCACGTTATTACTCCTGAACCCCGTGTTCTTTGGGGGAGTGATTCCTGTGACGTTCGTGACACTTTCTCACCGAGGACCCCCAAAGTCGCCCACGGAGAGCCACTGGCCGCTTCAGAGGCGCGTGAGGCCTGTGGGCTGTGTTCGTGGCCAGGCTCCTGGCTCCAGGCAGCATGGCCGCCTTCGAAGGCTCAAGACGTCGTCTCTGTTCAGCTTGGACTTGGCGTGCAGCACCTCCCATCAGCGCGAAAGAAATCGCCGCCCTGCACGGGCACGGATGCAAAGGATCAATGACACAGTTAATGGTTCTGATCTTGGAATGACGTAGAAAGGAGAAGCCGCGTGGCCGGAGGGGACTGGAGCGGCCTCTTGCTGGAAATGCCGACGGGTCAGGACAAGCCCTCGCTGGTCCCTGACCATGGAGAATGCTCCCCACCCTGGGGACAAAGTCCTGGGTGCTGGTGGAGGCAGCGGGGTCAGGGTTAAACGGCTAGAGGAATGGGCTGTGTTGGGACAGCTGCTGCCCTGGGTGCCTCCTTCCAGCACCAGGCAGGCCACAGGGCGCCTCCCGTCCCCAGTGAAAGGCGGCCGTGAGCCCTGGGGCCTAGAGCCAGACCCCCAGGCCCAGCGCGGGGGGCCCGTAAATCGTCCGCGAGGTGACTGAGCTGAACGTGGAGAAGGCAGCAACTAGCGCGAGCCCCTCAGCGTCCTCCAGCCTCTGGTCCACGGTCAAGAACAAATGCCCAGCCTGGTCGGCGTTGAGCATTGACCTATGAACCAGGAGGACATGGTTCGATTCCTGGTCAGGGCACATGCCCAGGTTGGGGGCTTGATCCCCAGTGAGGGTCTAGCTGGAGGCAGCTGATCCTTGATTCTCACTCATCAATGTTTCTGTCTCTCTCCCTCTCCTATCCTCTCTGAAATAAACACAAATATGTTTAAAACAACAAAAAGAACAAAAAGCCCTGGCGGCGCTGACCGGGCGTCCCCGCCCTGCACCTGCTCGCTCCCTTAGCGCAGACGGCAGCTGTGGCCCTGAACTCAGCGGGAGGGTGGGGGTGGGGGTGGAAGGGGGGGTGTTCCAGTTGTTCCTCAGATCCGGGGAGGAGCTGGTTTCCACCCGGCAGTGCGCTCAGTTCCCTTTAAGTAAAAAATTTTCAGAACAACAGTGAGCCACCTTCCAGGAAAGTGGGCACCGAATGGCAGTGATTTCAGCTCCGCCTTCCGAGGGGTGGGTGGTGCCTAAAGTTAGCAGCGCTGGCAGGTCCAGGTTGGTTAGTGGTCACGGGCACCTCGTTGCCGGTGAGCCGTGAATTGCAAAGCATCGTGAGACCTATGAACGCGTATTAACATGTACCATTAATGATACGTGTTGATGATGACCATCAATCCATGTTAATTGCTAACGTGTTACACGCAGTTGGGGATGTGACCTGAGGGTTACCAGGAATGACTGTGCTGGACGGAGGGTCTGTGACCAGAGGACTGGAGAGCAGGGTGCACACAGGAGCAACGCAAAGGGGTGGCTGAGGGTGGGTGAGAAAGAGCCGGCCTGGATGCCCGGGTGCCCTGTTTGCTGGCAGCTGGATGGAGGCTGGGAGATGAAGAGCAGGTGGCAGGTGATGGGGAGCGGTCAGCGAGAAAGACTTCCAGGGCCATGGCCGCGGGATGTGCCTGGCCTGTCCCTGGGGGGCCCTTCAGTCCCCAGGGCTGAGGTCACTGTCCACGGGGCCCTGGAGCCCACCCCGGTGAGGGCCCTGGCAGCTCCGCCCCAGGCCTTCGCCCGCACATCTGGCTCCCCCTGGCATTGGCCTCTGCTCTCGGGACAAGGTTTCCTGAAGTCGCCAGCCTCGGTCTGTCTGGGAGAGGAAACCCCAAACCCACCTACCCACCCTCATCACGCCGGTCTGTGCCCAGCTCCGCTGCTGTGGCCCTCAGCCCAGCCACCTCCCGGGGCCCAACCTGCCAGGGAGAGCGGGCTGCTAATCTGGGCACAGGATCCTGACACCTGCCTCTGCCCAGCCAGCCTTTGTCAGGACACCAGGCGGTGAGAGTGGTTTGCAGGGAGACAATCCCTGATTTCAGAGCAGAATTTGAAATGTCTTTCCTCGTGGCCCCAGCATGGCCACGTGAGAGGTGGATGCCGTGGGAAGGCAGCCCCAGAGGAGAGGAAGGTGGTGTCCGGGATGGGGTGATAGCCGGCATTTCTGGAGTCCTCGGTGGAGTTGAACGCCTTTTAACTTCTAACTAGTGTCCTGGAGTATGGGTTCATGCACATTGAAAGGAAATTAGTTAGAAGGAATATTTTAACTTCACTACTCGCCCTTTCTCTATAATAGAAGTGTCAACCAAATTCATGGTCAACAATGACAGATCGAAAAAAACTGTGTCTGTGAGTAGGTGTGTGTGGGTGTCAGGTGTGAGTAGGTATGTGTGGGTGTCAGGTGTGAGGGGTGTGTCTGTGTGAGCAGGTGGGTGTCAAGTGTGAGGGGTGTGTCTGTGTGAGTAGGTGTGTGTGGGTGTCAGGTATGTGTGGGTGTCAAGTGTGAGGGGTGTGTCTGTGTGAGCAGGTGTGTGTGGGTGTCAGGTGTGAGGAGTGTGTCTGTGAGTAGGTGTGTGTGGGTGTCAGGTGTGAGGGGTATATCTGGGGCAGGAGGCACTGCTGGCAGGTGTGTGCACCAGCCGTTCCAGAAGCTGGTCCCTCTGTCTGTGGGTTGGCCTGGAGAGAGGTTCTGCCCCGATATCTGAATGGGGAGGAGGGCGTGTCGGCATGAGGAACCCCAAACTTCCAGGCAGAACGGGGGCCCAGGCCGTGCCCAAGGCCCGGGCCGTGAGGTCTGCTTGGGGAGCAGAGGGTTGGGCAGCAGGTGACCCTGTATCTTTGCTTCCCTGCAGCCATGAAGTCGGGGGGCACTCAGCTCAAGCTCATCATGACGTTCCAGAACTACGGGCAGGCCCTGTTCAAGCCCATGAAGTAAGTGTGGGCACCAGCAGCAATGGGGAGAGAGCGGGAGGGGGCACGAGGTGCAGAGGTGGTGCAGAGGGGGTGTAGAAGGGGTGCAGAGGGAGTGCGGAGGGGGTGTAGAGGGGGTGCAGAGGGGACACGAGGTGCAGAGGGGGTGCAGAGGGGTGCAGAGGGGGTGTAGAAGGGGTGCAGAGGGAGTGCGGAGGGAGTGTAGAGGGGGTGCAGAGGGGACACGAGGTGCAGAGGGGGTGCAGAGGGGGTGTAGAAGGGGTGCAGAGGGAGTGCGGAGGGGGTGTAGAGGGGGTGCAGAGGGGACACGAGGTGCAGAGGGGGTGCAGAGGGGGTGCAGAGGGGGTGTAGAAGGGGTGCAGAGGGAGTGCGGAGGGGACACAAGGTGCAGCAGGGGTGCAGAGGGGGTGCAGAGGGGACACAAGGTGCAGCAGGGGTGCAGAGGGGGTGCAGAGGGGGCACGAGGTGCGGAGGGGTGCAGAGGGGGTGTAGAGGGGGTGCAGAGGGGACACGAGGTGCAGAGTGGGTGCAGAGGGGGTGCAGAGGGGGTAAAGAGGGGACACAAGGTGCAGCAGGGGTGCAGAGGGGGTGCAGAGGGGGCACGAGGTGCGGAGGGGTGCAGAGGGGACACAAGGTGCAGAGGGGTGCAGAGGGGGTGCGGAGGGGGTGCGGAGGGGGTGCAGAGGGGGTGTAGAGGGGGTGCAGAGGGGACACGAGGTGCAGAGGGGTGCAGAGGGGGTGCAGAGGGGGTGCGGAGGGGGTGCAGAGGGGGTGTAGAGGGGGTGCAGAGGGGACACGAGGTGCAGAGGGGTGCAGAGGGGGTGCAGAGGGGGTGCGGAGGGGTGCAGAGGGGGTGTAGAGGGGGTGCAGAGGGGACACGAGGTGCAGAGGGGTGCAGAGGGAGTGCGGAGGGGGTGCGGAGGGGGTGCAGAGGGGGTGCAGAGGGGGTGCGGAGGGGACACGAGGTGCAGAGGGGTGCAGAGGGGGTGCGGAGGGGGTGCAGAGGGGGTGCAGAGGGGGTGCAGAGGGGGCACGAGGTGCGGAGGGGTGCAGAGGGGGTGCAGAGGGGGTGCGGAGGGGACACGAGGTGCAGAGGGGTGCAGAGGGGGTGCGGAGGGGGTGCAGAGGGGGTGCAGAGGGGGCACGAGGTGCGGAGGGGTGCAGAGGGGGTGCAGAGGGGGTGCAGAGGGGGTGCAGAGGGGACACAAGGTGCAGCAGGGGTGCAGAGGGGGTGCAGAGGGGGCACGAGGTGCAGAGGGGTGCAGAGGGGGTGCAGAGGGAGTGCGGAGGGGGTGCGGAGGGGGTGCAGAGGGGGTGCAGAGGGGGTGCAGAGGGGACACGAGGTGCAGCTGGGGTGCAGAGGGGGTGCAGAGGGGGCACAAGGTGCGGAGGGGGTAAAGAGGGGACACAAGGTGCGGAGGGGTGCAGAGGGGGTGTAGAGGGGGTGCAGAGGGGACACGAGGTGCAGAGGGGTGCAGAGGGGGTGCAGAGGGGGCACAAGGTGCAGCGGGGGTAAAGAGGGGACACAAGGTGCAGCAGGGGTGCAGAGGGGGTGTAGAGGGGGTGCAGAGGGGACACGAGGTGCAGAGGGGTGCAGAGGGGTGCAGAGGGGTGCAGAGGGAGTGCGGAGGGGGTGCGGAGGGGGTGCAGAGGGGGTGCAGAGGGAGTGCGGAGGGGGTGCGGAGGGAGTGCGGAGGGGGTGCAGAGGGGTGCAGAGGGGTGCAGAGGGAGTGCGGAGGGGGTGCGGAGGGGGTGCAGAGGGGTGCAGAGGGGTGCAGAGGGGTGCAGAGGGAGTGCGGAGGGGGTGCGGAGGGGGTGCAGAGGGGGCACGAGGTGCAGCGGGGTTCAGAGGGGAACTGGGCTGGGCTGGGGCTGTCCACAGGCACCAGGGTTGGTGGAAGGTGCACTGTGTCCTCCCGTAGTGTTCTGGGGTGACCTCAGCGACTGCTCCCAGCTTTCTCCCCACTGCCTGCTGTCCCACCCTCATCCCTGTTGCCCAGCGGGAAACCCACTGCTGCTCTGTCTGCCCCTTGGAGGGAGGACCCCAGTCCCTCACGGCTCAGGGTCAGCAGTGCCCTGTAGGGCCAGGGTGGGCGAGTCGGGGTCTGCAGGCCATGTGGTCTGTGTCCAGCTGCTCGGTGCTGCCCACCACGAAGGGCCTGGCTGTGCTCCAGCTTCAGCTGCCGCCCCATGGCTGTGGCTTGTCCTGCTCCCGGAAATGGGAATGCTGCCGCCACGTGAACGTGGGCACCGAACGGCCCTGCAGACCCATGGCCGCCTGGCCGCCCCAAGGGGACCCATTAAACGGTTAAATCCACGACAAACAGTCTAATGAACAACTGCCTTTTGTGACCGTATCCTCCTTGTAAACTTGGCAGAATGCTCTGAACCTTGGATTAGGAGAGGTGGAGCATGGGGTCTGGGATGTGTAGTTGGTGTGACTTGTGGCTGACGTGAAAGCTTAAGGGATATATACATCCAGGAGAAGTGAGGGTATTTTCCCATTGATTTTTTTTAAATAGCAGAAGGGAGGGGGAAAGAGAAAAACATCGATGTGAGAAAATCACATTGCCTGGTTGCCTCCCACAGGCACTCCAACTGGGGGGCTGGGACCGGACCTGCAACCCAGGTACATGCTTTGACCAGGAATCAAACCCAAGGCCCTCTGGTGCTCAGTTTGAAGCTCCAACAACTGAGCCATGCCGGCCGGGTGGATCATATATTTTTAATAGGCACCGAGAAGCTTATAATTAACATGTTAGCCCAGGAATTCCTGAATATTATAAGATTTTTTAATAGCTTTCTCAAGATACTAGGGGCCCGGTGCACGAATTCCTGCACCTTGAAAGGAACTGTGGGCCTCAAGGTCTCCGCCCATCCTCTGTGCCCCACCCTGGCGCCCGGTCTCCTGTCTGCCAGCAGCCCTGCTCCCACCGCCGCTGCTCCCACAGGCTGACAGCACCAGCCCCGCTTGCACACACTGATGGCAGAGCAATTGGGGCTGGGCCAGCAGCGGCTGCTGCCCCGATCTCCCCTCAGGAGCAGGGGGAGGTGGAGAAGCCCTCAGGGGCTATTGGTACCAGCAGCCACTAGTGGTTTCTAGTGCTCTCTAATGGCTTCTCTCCCTCGAGGCTCCTTGAGTTGTGGCAATTGCCAGGGCCTAGCTCCTATTTCTTAAAAATATATATTTTTATTGATTTCAGGGGAAGAGAGAGGGAGAGATAGAAACATCCATAATGAGAGAGAATCATGGATCGGCTGCCTCCTGCACACCCTCTACTGGGGATCAAGCCGGCAACCTGGGCATGTGCCCTTGACCGGGAGTTAAACTGTGATCTCCTGGTTCATAGGTCGATGCTTAACCACTGAGCCATGCCCGCCAGGCCTGATGCCTTTTTAAGGTGGAACAGTATTCCATCGTGTGACCGGGTCACAGTTCATACCTCTGCACCAAGGGCACTTGGGCTCTTCCCACTGGTTGGCCTTAAGAATAACGCTGCTGGGAACATCCACATACCAGGTTTGGGTGGATGTGTGTTGTCATTTCTTCTGGGTAAATGCCCGGGAAGGCAAGCGCCGGGCACGTAATAACTACCTTGACCTGCTCGGAACTGCGACTGCCCTCCACAGCAGTTACCAGCCCCAGCCGCCGGCAGCCTCGCTCCGGAGACACTGGTGATTACCGAGCCCTGGATTCCCGCCATCCCGGCGGGCGGGGCGTCTGAGGGCTGCCTGGCGTCTCCAACGGCGATGACGTGCACTGCTTCCATGCCGTGGTGCCGTCTCTGTCTTCTTTGCAGAACCGTCTGTTGAGGTCTCTTTTTCTTAGTTGTTTTTGTTAAGCGGCTGTGAGAGTTCGTCATGTATTTCAGACACCTGTGTGCTGCTGTCCTTTCTAATTTTCAGGATGTCCACTTACCTATTTTGTTGTTCCTTGTGATTTTGGTGTAACATTTAACACACCAGTTTTGATATTGAAAAATAGGTAGCAGTGCAGGCACCGTGTGTAAGCGTGTATCTGTATGTAACAGTGCAGGCGCCGTGTATAAGTGTGTATCTGTAGATAGTGGCACAGGTGTCGTGTGTAAGCGTGTATCTGCAGGTAGTGGCACAGGTGCCGTGTGTAAGCGTGTGCCTGTAGGTAGTGGTGCAGGTGCCGTGTGTAAGTGTGTGCCTGTAGGTAGTGGTGCAGGTGCTCTGTGTAAGCATGTGCCTGTAGGTAGTGGTGCAGGTGCTGTGTATAAGTATGTGCCTGTAGGTAGTGGCGCAGGTGCTGTGTGTAAGTATGTGCCGGTAGGTAGTGGCGTAGGTGCCGTGTGTAAGTGTGTGCCTGTAGATAGTAGTGCAGGTGCCGTGTGTAAGTGTGTGCCTCTAGGTAGTAGTGCAGGTACTGTGTATAAGTGTGTGCCTGTAGGTAGTGGCGCAGGTGCCGTGTGTAAGTGTGTGCCTGTAGGTAGTAGTGCAGGTACTGTGTGTAAGTGTGTGCCTGTAGGTAGTGGCGCAGGTGCCGTGTGTAAGTGTGTGCCTGTAGGTAGTGGTGCAGGTGCTGTGTATAAGTATGTGCCGGTAGGTAGTGGCGTAGGTGCCGTGTGTAAGTGTGTGCCTGTAGGTAGTGGCTCAGGTGCCGTGTGTAAGTGTGTGTCTGTAGATAGTAGTGCAGGTGCCGTGTGTAAGCATGTGTCTGTAGGTAGCAGGGCAGGTGACTGTGTGGCTGCCCTTTGGTATGGTGTCCCCACCAAGTGCGGGGGCCAGGCAGCCTTTCTGTGGCCTTGGGTCCAAGCCTTCTGCGTGCCAACACGTGCTGGCGGCCAGTGGCCACAGAGGGCATGTGGCGGCCTAGCGCCTGCCCCTCCTTCCCTCCTTTTCATTCCGAACTCAGGCCGCTCTGCTGGTTGTGACCCTGCACACACACCACCCCTTGAGCTGCTTCCGGGCTCCATGTTGTTGTCAGGACTGGGCAGTGGCTGCTCCGGGCGTGGCAGGTGGCGGGGCTGGTGGCTCCTCAAGTCACTGACCTTTCCTGTCACAGAGCAGGTTTCACAACCCGCTCTCCTGCCCTCTCCTTCCAGGGGAAGACACAGGTCAGAGAGTGACAAACAAGGAGTGGGCGCAGACCAGGGCCCTCACCTGGCACAGGGGCCTAAATATTCCGATTGCCACCTGTTTGCTGTTTGTGGTGCACCGGGTCGGGCTACAGCCCAGCGTGCCTGGTCCACTTTGACCTGGTTCTCTGCCGGGCCCGGCCCAGTGGCTGAGGCTGGGATTCTGCCGGGTGCCCTGTGCCCAGAGCCTCCCCAGGGCCATCTGCTCTTTCCTTTTGCAAAGACTAGAAGTGTGTGTGTGTGTGTGTGTGTGTGTGTGTGTGTGTGTGTGAGCGTGTGCGCATGTGTGTATGTGTGTGTGCGTTTCAGAGATAAACCATCTCTGGCAACTGTCTGGAGGCCAGTCCCTGGGACACAGATGCTTAAGCGGCTGCAGAAACCTTGCGGGGAAGGTGCTTCTAAATCAGAAATGCGAGCCCCTCCTGCTCTAACCAGAGCACAGCGAGGAGGAGGAGGAGGAGGAGGAGGAGGAGGAGGAGGAGGGGGGGGGGGGGAGGAGGAAGAGGCAGAGAGCGGGCAGCTCGGGATGCCGGTTCTGGTCCTGTGCTCATGTGCGGGCGCTCAGAGCTCAGGGGCGGGAGGACAGACGTGGACGAGGGAAGCAGGACTCAGGTGAGGCTGCCCGGGGCTGGATGGGAGGAAGGCGCTCTGGCGCTCGGCGGCCCTGGAGACCGTGGAGCTGGTGTTGCCCAGTGGGTAGGAATTGTCTCCGGGCGGGAAAGCTCTGGCACAGGATCCACACGGGAAGTGGGGGGCAGTGTGGGTGTGAGGCCCAGGGTGGCACCGTTAGGAGTGGGCACGTATTTGAGTTGTTCTGATAAATAACTAGTTTCTCTGCTCTGCGGCCCTCACTCAGCCCAGAGGCAAACACATTGCCCAACAGCCCGTCGCAGGGTGTGGAGCCCGCGGAGGCCAGGCCTGGCCGGAGGTGGACAAGGACCCTTTTGTGTCCACACTCAGCTCGGGCCAGCCTCCAAGCCCCCACCCGCCTGACTCAGGAGCTCAGTGTCCTCGTGGGGCCCTTGCCAGGTTCCTCGCCAGACATCATGCGCCCATAGGAAGCCGCCCGAGCCGTGCCCCCTTGGGTCAGAGCTGTGGGCCCGGCCGAGATGGGCCTCCCCTTACACTTTCTGGCACGCGGGTTCATCCCTCCCCAGCACCCCATGGCCCTGCCTGGCACGGTCATCAGTGGCCACTCAGACCTGGCGTGACATCAAGCACTCAGAGTGACCAGGTCCCAGGAGGAGCTTCCATTCTCAGTGAGTCGGCAGCTATGCACACAGATAAACACACGTGTCAGCGGCTGAGTCCTGGAGGGGATTCAGGCAGAGGTACCCTGGGCCGGGCAAGGCCTCTGGCTGGGCCCCAGTCCGCAGAGGAGGGGGGGAGTGGCAGCGTGGAGCCCCGCCCACGCCCAGCAAACAGGCTCACTTACCCCCAGACTCCCAGCTGTGGGACACGGCTTGTCTCCACATTCATGGGTCATTTTTACAGAAGAAACTGGACTTTTTCATTGAGAAACAAATCAACGGCCTTTCACAGCCTTGGACAGTGACTCCTGAGCCTCCCACACTCAGCAGCAGGCTGGCCGATGGCCCTCGCGCCCCTGCCCCCTGCCCCCTGCCTGGCAGTCCGCCCTGAGTCCTCCACCGCGAGGACCAGCTGCAGGCACAGGAGCTCGAGGAGGCGCGAGCAGGAGCAGCAAAGGGGGGCGAGGACTGCTGCTGGGGGACAGCATGGCGGAGCCTTCGTGGGGGTCCTCTCCCCTTCGCTCCTGGGGCCACGCAGACCTTCCCTGGGATCCAGGTGCCCCCCTTCAGCACTCGGCTTGCTGTGCCCGCCAGCTGAGCTCTCAGCACCCAGAGGAAGTGCATTCACATGTAAATAAAACGATTCACCCCAGGGCTTAGGGACAGCAGGGCCCTGTGCCCTCAGGCCTCTGGGGAAGGCTCACTCGCTTCTCTTTAACTTCACTCCTGAGTCGCTCCGGCAGAGGGTGCTGGGAGCAGAGCGCCCATGGCTGAAGCAGGGCCTTGTCGGGCCTCTGGGCTGAGCCCTCCGGCTGGCCCTGGCCGTCTCCCTGCCTGGGGGTGGGGCCACGTCAGGTGGCGAGGACTCAGGAGGGAAGTCGAGGAACTGCTCAGTGGGCACGCCGCTCCTGGTAGGAGCCGGATAACATCGGCTTTTGTTCCTCTCAGGCCTTGGGAGCATGCTGCCAGTTTCCTGTTTTTCTTTTTCTTTTTCTTTTTTGTTAATCTTCACCCAAGGATGTTTTCCCATTGATTTTTAGAAAGAGTGGAAAGGAGGGGGAGAGACAGAAAGAAACATTGATGTGAGAGAGACACATCGATGTGAGAGACACACATGCCTCCCACATGCACCCCAACCAGGGCAAGGACAAAGCCTGCATCCGAAGTACATGCCCTTGACCAGAATCGAACCCAAGACCCTTTAGTCCCAGGCCAATGCTCTAACCACAGAGAAACCTGCCAGGGCCATTTCCTCTGTTTTTAACACAAATGTGAGTTCTGAGTTTTGCACAGATTCAAGGACATTGAAATGTTGACAGTAACGGTGGGGGCTGTGTGGGGGTGACATATGGAAGGTTGAGGGGCTGGTGAGTGTGGGGCCTAGCTGTTGGGGCTCTGCGGTGACTGTCCTCCCACGGAGCCCCGTCATTCACGGGTCCCCCCACAGAGCAGGGTCTCTCTCAGACACGAGACTGATCCTGCAGCCAGACCCCGGCCCTTCCTGTGCCCCCTGAGCCTGGCGGCCAGCACTTCAGGCCACGCACGCCCAGCTCTGGGCCATGGAGCCTGTGCTGCTCAGAGACTAGGACCCTCACCTGCAGCATCTGACTCTGCCGTCGGGGAAAACACTTTGGAAAAGTACTGAATCCATTTCAGAGCAGGAGCGCAAACCTGGGTCAGAGAAACCTGCTCCTACCCAGGATCTGCATGTCCATCCTCTGGTTCTGCACACGCATCTCCCTCTTTCTCCACCTCCGACCTCTGTGTCAGTAAGGCGGGGGCCTGGGTCAGAACCAGAGGGCCCCAGGCCTGATCGTGCAGCTAGGGATGGCCCAGCATCTACCAGGTGCTGCCTTTGGCTTCTGTGGAAACAGGTACTTCCCCACAAGACCCTGTCATTTCTTTTTCTTTTTTTTTTAAATATATTTTATTGATTTTGTACAGAGAGGAAGGGAGAGAGATAGAGAGTTAGAAACATCGATGAGAGAGAGTCATCGATCAGCCGCCTCTTGCACACCCCCTACTGGGGATATGCCCGCAACCAAGGTACATGCCCTTGACCGGAATCGAACCCGGGACCTTTCAGTCCCCAAGCCGACGCTCTATCCATTGAGCCAAACCGGTCTCGGCAGACCCTGTCATTTCTTAGATGTGATGCGTTTCCTGTGAGGTGACGTGCCCAGAGCTGGAGGAAACAGATTGAGGTCACACGCTTCCCCAGGCTGCCTCAGGCACCAGCCTTGCGGGCATCCGTCAGCAGCCACAGGGAACCAGCAGCGAGTCTTTGGCAAGAAGGGCAGCTCCTCATTGTCGCGGAGGGAAGACGCTGACTTGGGGCCCTGGGCTTCTGGGTGCTGCTCCAGGAAATGCTTGTCCAGCCTCTGGTCTCCCTGCTATGCCGGGCAGGTGCCAGCTCGGAGCTCCGCCGACCCCAGCACCTGGCACCACCTCCCCCGTGTCCATCCCCCCTCCCCAGGGAGAAGCCCTGTTGGGCGGGCCATGCCCTGGGCCGGCCTGTCCTCCGCACCTGGGCACACCTTCAGCCAGGACACCTGGCGGAAGGAGTGGTTGCCAGGTTACCAGGATCAGCCAAGTCCAGTCTCCTGCCCAGGGCAGTGGGTTCAGTACTTTTCCAAAGTGTTTTCCCCGATGGCAGAGTCGGCGACGCACCACCTGGTCCGAGGGCAGCCCGGGAGGTGGGGGGGAGGGGGGTGCGGACACCCCACGTGTCCCCGTGAGTCCCTGCTAGGCAGCCGGGCATGGATGGACGCAGGGACAGCTGCCAGAGCTGAGCAGAGGGCGCGTGGAGGCCGACACTGTGGGGGACTCTCCGGGGGGCTGCTCCTTCCTTCCTTCCTTCCTTCCTTCCTTCCTTCCTTCCTTCCTTCCTTCCCTCCGTCCCTGCAGGACATGCTACAAGTGTGCTTGTCAGCCCCCCCACCACCACCACTGGGCCTTACAAATCTGTCCCAGCCTTTCCTCCTTGCTGCTCCCCGAGTGAGTGTGTGTGTGTAGAGGGGGAGGGGGGACTGACTCTGAGTACAGGAAGGGCCGTACCAGCCAGCCACACCCCAGAGCCCTGCCTGAGCACCTTGTGAGGATGAGAGGAGAAATGATGTGTTTTACAACTGGGAAACGGGCCAAGAAGGTAGCAGGCCTGCCCACCCGGCCTCTGCTCTCACCCATGGGTGTCTGCCAAAACAGAGGATGGGAGGCTGACCAGGGTCCAACCTGTGTGCGTCCTCCCCTTGGGTGTTCCTCAGTACCCAGCTCAGCCCTGGGGGCCTCACAGGGTAAAGTGGGTCCCTGCTCCAAGGAGCTCCCAGTCTGAGAAGTCTTCAAACCACACACAAGCTTCCTATGGGGTGGAGTGTGCTCAGCAAGCTGGGAACCTAGAGCACCTCAGGGCCTCTGGAGTGAAGGCAGACAGAAAAGCATTCACAGCCACTTTGCACTTCGGGGCCTTTCCGGAAAGGGGCCCTGGGAAGCCAGAACAGCCTGCAGCTGCCGGTGTAGCCTCGGGGCGGGGACAGAGCTGCCTTTCTGGGAACTGCCCAGGACGGAAGGAAGCCCCGAGGCAGGAGGAGGGAGGCAACCAGGAGCTTTCCTGGAACCTGGTCACAGGCGTAAGAAGTGGCTGCACTCTTCCCAGCAACAGGGCTCAGAGCCACCTGCCATCCAGGTCCTGGCTCCTCAGAGGAAGGCAGGAACAAAGGTCAAAGCATTGCCAGATAGAAATGCTCACTTTTTAGCATCACAGGTGTTGCCACTGCACATCAGGCAATAAGAGGTCAATGTGTGTTAGGGACGATGGCCATGGAGGTAATGGTGGTCGTAGTGATGGTGGTGATGGTGATGGTGACGATGATGGTGATAGTGATAGTGGTAATTGATGACGGTGATGATGATGGTGATGATGGTAATGGTGATAGTGATGATAGTGGTGTTGATGGTGATGGTGACGATGATGACGGTGGTGATGATGATGGTGGTGGTGATAGTGATGGTGGTGATGATGATGGTGGAGGTAGTGGTAATGATGGAAATTGAAGAAATAACAGTGAAAAGAGCTAGACATTGTAAATAGGCTTATGCCTCTTCCCTGTGCTTCTTCATCAGTCCCTCCTCTGTGCATCTGCTTATTACACACCTGATGGACAGCAGGTGTTGGCTGGCACTCCTGCCCGGCGCTCCATGCAGTGGTCTAGTGCCATGGTGCCAAGCTTCTCGGGGGAGAAGCCTTCTCACTGGCTGCCAGGAAGGCACAGGGGCCAAGGCAGGGTTGAGGGGGTGCAGGGCCCAGCATAGGCAATGTGTAGAGATGGGCAAGGCTGCTGAGGGTTCGTGACACCAGTGCTGCAGGGGCAGGAGGAGGCAGGGTTGGGGGTCACCAGGAGTTTCTGACAGTCCTGGGTCGGGGAGGGACCAAGGAGCGGGTGAGAAGGAGTGAGGGTGGGGAGGCCGGGCCCCAGAGCCCAGTTAGAGCGTAGGAGCCGCACGCACCCTTCCCCCGAGGTTTTCTCAGTGGCCTGTTCTGTTTTGTCCCCTTTTTCCAGGCAAACGAGAGAGCAGGAGACACCCCCTGACTTTTTCTATTTCTCGGACTATGAGAGGCACAATGCGGAGATCGCTGCCTTCCACCTGGACAGGTGAGCTGGCCCACCTGCACCCGCGTCCAGAGGGAGCACAGGCGCTGTTGGCATCTGATTGCTCACGCTCAGAACCACGCCTCTCCCAGGAGAGAGTACTCCCTGCCCTCAGGGCACAGCCCAGGTGGACGTGCTCCTTCCCACACCAGAACAGCGCTGGTCTGGTGCCATGGGGCCAAGCTCCTGGGGGGGGGGGGGTGGCAGTGGGCACCGGGAAGAGGGAAGGAGGAAGAGGGAAGAGGGAGGGGGAGGAGCGCCGGGAGCTCAGTGATGCGCAAGGAATTGCAGGTGTGCGTGTGTCTGGGAGGTGAGATGGGATGAGGAACCACGTCTCACAGACGGCCCCCTACGGGGTCACCTGTCCTGGGGGCAGCCTCCTCCGCAGTACGGGTTCCTCTGGGCTCCACGTGGCCCCTGGCTGCGGGAGCTGGACAGGCGGCCAATGTAGGGCCATGTGGGATGGACGATCAGTGCCCCCAGGGGCAATTCGTGGGCCTGGCTTTGGGGTCAGCCACAGGGTCCAGAGGATCCCCCCTCCCCAGTCCTCTGGAGCCCCAGCATGTGTGTGTGTCCTAGACCCACAGCGTGACGACACCCAGGCTGGTGACAACGCAGAGTCCTCTGCAGACCAGGCAGACACCTGGGCCCGAGGCAGAGACAAACATATTCCCTTGGTGCCCCCTGCGGCAGCCACGGGCACAGATAACACCCCCGTGCCCTTCCCACAGGATCCTGGACTTCCGCCGTGTGCCCCCTGTGGCCGGCAGGATGGTCAACATGACACGGGAGATCCGGGACGTCACGCGGGACAAGAAGCTGTGGAGAACCTTCTTCATCTCCCCAGGTTCGTGCCTGGGAAGCCCGGCTGGCTGCATGAGACGGGCTCCGTGCCCGTGACAGGCTGTGCCGAGGACGGCCTCCAGCCGGCAGTGCCCTCTGACCCCGCCTGGGCCCTCCCCCGTGCTTTCCTGTTCCGTCTGCCCCCTGGGCAGGCATAGCGGTGACATCTGCCACATGCTTTGTTCAAAGGCAGAAAGAATTCATTCTGGAAAAGCCCCCGGCTCCCGAAATCTGCTCCCCCTATTGCAGCCAGGGGCCAGGCTGGGCCACTCCTGGGATACCTGCCTCCACTGCCCAGGCTGTGTGGCTGCTCCTGGCCACTTCCTTGTGCAGTTTTTATTGCTATGTTTCTAGTGACACATTTTAAAGTTTCACAATTTAAGGCAGTAACACCAGTTCCGTGTGGCGCCCCCTAGTTCAGCCGTTGGCCTCTTCCTTCCCCGGCAGCCCTGGCCTCTGTTCCGTTGGCCTCTCACCGCAGATGCACTGAGGGGCTGTCCCGGGGCCGCAGAGAAGGGTCAGAGGTGCTGAGAATGTGCCGTGGGTGTCGGGTTCAGGGTGCTCGGGCTCTACACCCCAGGCCCCTGAGTTTCTCCACAAAGTGATGAGTCATGAGCACGGCCGGTGAGGGAATACACAGGCCAGTGGGCGCGGTCGGCGATCAGAGATGCTACGCCAAGAGCTGTGGCAGCGAGCGGGTCTGGGCAACAAGCCAAGTGCAGTTTCTAAATGACTTGTCTTTACTGAGACATGAGAGGGCTGGTGCACGGGTCCATGCACCAGTGGGGGCCCTCGGCCTGGCCTGTGCCCTCTCGCAATCCAGAGTCCCTCTGGGGATGTCGGACTGTTCGTTTCGGCCCAGTCCCTGCAGACCAGTCTGAGATACCCTGCCAAATCCGTGCACCAGGCCTCTAGTATGCATATAGATCTTTAGTTAATCTCTTCCCCCTTTCCCCCCTTCCCCCTTTCCCTCTGAAATTCATCAGTCTGTTCCTTGTTCCCATGCCTGTGCATTGAGCATCTGCCCCCTGGTGGTGAGTGCATGTCATAGCTACCAGTTGAACGGTTGCTTAGACTTTTATATATATAGATGATTCACGTGTTGTAAACTTCACCATTTTGAAGTGCACCATTCAGAGGTTTTTAAAACATTCACTGTGTTGTACACCATCCCTACAATCCAATTTTAGACTGTTTCCCTCCCTCGGAAGAAAGCCCTGCCTGTCACCCCAGCTGCCCCCTCCCCCCATCAGTATTTCTGGATCTGCCTGTCCTGAACATTTCACATAAATAGTCACACAATGTGCGGCCCCTCTGGGTCTGACTTCGCTTGCTGGGCCCCATGCATTCCAGTTCATTCACATGTATTGAGTGTGTGAGCCTTACCCCTTATAGGGTCCCGGCTCACTGACTGGGATGTCCACAGACTCCGGTCCCTTAGTGGTGAGGGTGCCCGGAGGAACCTGGATTCAGATCCTCACGCACACACAGTTGCGTGGCCTCAGCATGTGGTGCAGGTGTGAGGTCGCCTGCTGCTCCGTGGCGTTATGGACCACCTGTGTGTATCCGATCATCACGTGATGGACGTGGTGTGTTTCCAGTCTATGCTGCTGGGAACAGAGCTGCCATGGATGCCAGCTACATGCCGTGTGCACGCCTGTGTTCACTTCTCGGGGCGTGTGCCCAGGGATGGCAATGCTGGGTCCGGTGGGTACTCCGTATCTCACGTTTTGAGGAAACATCCTACTGCATTCCCAGCGGCTGCTCTGTTTCATGTCCCCACCAGCCCCGTGTCGGTGCTATTGTCTCCACACCCCAGGACACCTGTTACCTGTTCTGATGGTCACTGGGATCGCGTGGGTGTGAAGTGGGCCTTGCTGCGTGGACATGATTGGTTTCTTTAGTGGCCGACGCTGAGATCTCCCGTCTCGCTGGCCATCTGTGGGTCTTCTTTGGAGAAACACCACTGAACTCCTTGGTCCACGGATTAATTGGGTTATTTATCGTTTTAATGTCGAGCTGCAAGAGTTGTTTGTATGTGATAAATACTAGGTCCTGGTCCGATGTGTGGTTTGCAAACATTCTCCAAGCTCCAGGGACTGTCTCCTCACGTTCTCAATAGTACGAATGCCTTTTTAAGCTCTTGAACATGGACTGCAGGATTCCCATTCACTCCAGTCCCTCAATGCTGAGGGTGAGCAGAAAGAACCGGGTTCAGACCCTAACTCACGCTCACAGCTGTGTGGCCTCGGGCAGGTGTGCTGCCCTCTCTGAGCCTCCTTTTCTTTTTAAAAAAATATAATTTATTGATTTTTCCAGAGAGGAAGGGAGAGAGATAGAGAGCTAGAAACGTCGATGAGAGAGAAACATCGACCAGCTGCCTCTTGCACACCCCCTACTGGGGATGTGCCCACAACCAATGTACATGCCCTTGACCGGAATCGAACCTGGGACCTTTCAGTCCACAGACCGACGCTTTACCGCTGAGCCAAACCGGTTTCGGCTGAGCCTCCTTTTCTGTAACCCGGGGTTGGAGGATTTGCTGAGATGCATCTGAGAGTGCGGGGGAGGCCCGGCTCCCGGGACCCACTAACCAGCGCACCCTCTGCCGCCAGCCAACAACGTGTGCTTCTACGGGGAGTGCTCCTACTACTGCTCCACGGAGCACGCCCTGTGCGGGAAGCCGGACCAGATCGAGGGCTCGCTGGCAGCCTTCCTGCCGGACCTGTCCCTGGCCAAGAGGAAGACGTGGCGGAACCCATGGAGACGCTCGTACCACAAACGCAAGAAGGCGGAGTGAGTGTGGGCGGAGCGTGGCCGTGGCAGCCCTGAGCCAGGCCCCCGGGAGGGCTTGCTGCTCTCCACTGGCAGCAGAAAGACAAGCTCAGAGGGGCCGGGCTTCGCCCATGGCCACATGGATGTGAGGGCCCTGCCCACGTGTGATGGCCACTGCGTGCTGGGTGGTTGGGAGGGGCGTCCTTCCTCTGAGAACGAGACGTGGCCCCTGGGGCTCTGGAACCACGGCCCTCAGCGTCCAGACACGGCGTCCGTCCCTCCCGCTCCGCTTGTCCTCCTGCTGGAGAAACATCCTGTCCTCTTAGCCACCCCACCTGTGGGTGAGGTGCCCAGGCTCTTTCTAAGAGTGCCCTCCGGAAGCCTGGCACCTGGGCTGAGGTCATCTCCGGGGCGGCCAGTCCAGGGGGGTGGCGTGGCGTCATTACCTCCCAGCCGCCGCCTGTGAGACAGCCTCAGCCTGGGGGGCTGGGGGTGTCAGTCGAAGACGCTTCGTTTTGTAGTGACATCATTCCTCCAAGCCCAGCCTTTGTGGGCCCCTCCGCCCCAAGCCGGGCTGCTCACACGGGCTCCCTGCAGGTGGGAAGTGGACCCCGACTACTGCACCGCGGTGAAGCAGACACCCCCGTACGACCGCAGCCACCGCATCCTGGACATCATGGACATGACCATCTTCGACTTCCTCATGGGTGCGTCCCGCCGCGGGCTGTCCAGGCTGTCCGGCCGGCCCCGCTGCTGGTGCTGAGGGTGTGGGGTCGGCTGTGTGTGCGGCGGGGGGGGGGGCCATCTCGGAGCTGCGGCGGACGTGACCCGGCTGCTCTCCTCCGCAGGGAACATGGACCGCCATCACTACGAGACTTTTGAGAAGTTTGGGAACGACACCTTCATCGTCCACCTGGACAACGGGAGAGGGTGAGCCTGCCACCTCCGCCTCTCGCCTCCCGGAGCCTCGCCCTCAGAGGGCCTCGCCCCTGGAGCCCCACCTCCTGGACACCCCCCCACCCCCGCCTCCCGGAGCCCCCTTCTCGGAGCCCCGCCTCCCGGAGCCCCCCTGATGGAGGGACAGGGCCCTCCCCAAGGCCCACTCTGAGAGGCCTGTGGGCAGGAGGGTATATGATGTCACCCTATCTCACCTGCTTCTCAGTGAGCTGGCTCTGCTGTACCACATGTTGTCCTGGGGAAACTGAGGCCCCAAGAGACTGCTGGCCACCAGGGCAGGGCTGTGAGGAGCAGCCGGGCGTCTGCCCAGCAAGTAGGAACCAGGGCGGCAGCAGCGACATCGGCTCTCCCCAGTCGGGGCCGTGAGGGGCAGTCCCTGGTGTACGGGGAGGGGTGTGCCATGGGGACCCCAGTGCAGATGGCTAGGGCCGTGTGTGCCTGATGCCTCAGAGCAGCCAGCTTTGGGCACCTGGAGGTTCACAGATGGGGGTTGTGTGTCCCCAGCTGTAATGGGGTGTTGCTGTGTGGACCTGGCTGACTCCCGCCGTCCACTCAGCCTGCCTAGGACCTGGGGCTCACTGCCCAAAAGGCAGGGTCCTGCCGCCCCGGCTCTGCGTCAGCTTGCCCTAGCTCACGTCCCCGTGGCTGCTGGGGCCACAGGCTCTGCACACGGCCTCCTGCGGCCACCCTGGACAATCTGCTTTTCTTCCTGCAGGTTTGGAAAATACTCCCACGATGAGCTTTCCATTCTGGTTCCTTTACAGCAGTGCTGCAGGTACGGCCCTCCGCCCTGTGCAGCCCGGTGTGCTGGGCCAGGGGGCCTCTGTCCCCGTGAGCAGGCCGTCCCGCTTCCCTGGCGATTGCCTGGGTGATGGGTGCCTGCAGGGCCCACAGGACCACCCGTCTCCTGGTTGTGCCTCTGGGAGGCAGGCCATGCACCCTGGGCCGTCCCCACCTGAGGTCTCCCTCCTCCCACAGGATCCGCAAGTCCACCTACCTGCGGCTGCAGCTGCTGGCCAGGGAGGAGTACAAGCTGAGCCTGCTGATGGCCGAGTCCCTGCGGCAGGACCGGGTGGCGCCCGTGCTATTCCAGCCGCACCTGCAGGCCCTGGACCGGCGGCTGCGCCTGGTGCTGCAGGCCGTGGGCACCTGCGTGGAGAAGGACGGGCTGGGCCACGTGGTGCAGGACGACCTCCACCCCCTGGACCCCGGGCACAGAGGCTCGGCCGACAGGTAGTGACCACAGCCGCCGGCTGGTGCCGGGGACGGACAGGACACCCAAGCCGACTCGGCCGTGGGTCCTCCGGCCGCAGGTCCTCCAGCCGTGGGTCCCAGGACCCGCTCCACTGGCTTTAGAGACGGAGTGGCTGTGCAGGGAGCACGCGGCTGAGGGACAGGCGGCCCAGCAGCAGGCGCCCACCCTTTTGTGCGGAAGGAGCCTTTACCTGCTGTTTTGTATTTATACTCAGACAATTTGTCTATAAACAGAGACCAGACCCCAGACTCACGGACAGCCGCCCTGCGCCAGGCTCCCCGCCAGGCTCTCGCGCTGTGGACTTAACTTAAAACAAAAACTCTCCTCCCCCTTCCCGGCCGCACTGGGAGGCCCTCTGCGACCCCGGCTCCTGAGGCCAGCGTGGATGGCGGACACACGTTTCTCAGTGACGAAACGACAGCTGCTGTTTCTCAGCGCCGCACTCCGGTGCCCGGGACCTTCCGGGAGGCGGCCGAGGGCCAGGCTTCGATGGACCCGTGTGACTGTGTCACCCGGGCCCTACCCTGGTGATTGTTGTGGAATAGTTGCAATGTGATGGAAGTGCAATAAAGATTCAGCAAAGGTGTGTGGGGGCCCAGGTCCCTCTCACCCTGAGCCCAGCTGCCCGCCCTCCAAAGAAGCAAGTCCTGGTGCTGGGCAGGGCCTCAGCCCTGGCTTCTGAAGTGTCCGGTGGCCAAGCACCTGGGCTGGCAGGAGGGGCCCAGGGTAACGCCTGAGCTTTCTCCAAGGTCATGAGTGGGCGTGGGGGCTGGGATCCAACAGCAACCTCACCCACAACAGAGCCGACGAGCACCAGGCTAGGAAGTGTCGAAAGGGCGTTGCGTGTGGATAGCATGATGTGTGTGAATAGCGTGATGTGTGTGGATGGCGTGATGTGTGTGGATGGTGTGTGTGATCAGTGGCCCCAGAGCCTGACCCCACATCTTCCTGCCCAGCCGAGCACTCGCCTCCTTTGCACCAGCCCCCCAGCAGGGAGCGGCCCCGTCTGTCCAGGTCCCTGTCTGTCCAGGTCCCCGTCTCCCGTTTCACTGCAGGAACAGGGATGAGGTGGAGGAGCACGTCTCTCCATGGTTTCATCTGGAATGTGAAGACTTTAAACTGTTCCTTTGTATCCAATTCAAAACGCAGTCAGAGCTGCTGGTGGTCAGAGGGCCGGCCGGCTTCCAGGGGGGTCAGCCGTGTGGCCAGGATCCATGGCTCCCGCCAGCTCAGGCCTGGGCTGTCCAGGCTCCCTCTGGCCATTGTCTCTGCTCCTGGAATTGCGTGGCTGGTAGACTCTGTTGAGCCCATTTACACTGTCTAAACCGAGGCTCTGATGAGTGTGGACTTCCCTGAGCTCAACACGGGGCATGGCGTTTGGGACCTGTCTGCCTGCCAGCTGGATGGCATGAGCCGCGTCACACTGACCCCCTTCCCATCTTCAAGGGCCCGCTCCACATGGCAGCCTAAGCCTCCCCCCACCCCCCGGGTCTCCGGTGGACCATGTGGAGAGACAGAGAGGAGGGCACGGGAGCCTGGGCTGAGGGGGTCGAACTAGATGAAGAAAAGGACTTTCCAGTTCCTGGTGGTGAGTGCATGCTTCCCGGCGAGAGCTGAGCAGCCGGCTTTGTCCATAATCAGGGCAGCATCTAGCCGGAGGGCCCAGGGAGACATTGGGTGAGAATTCAAACATCGTACGTAGTCACCCCACAGGGGAATGAAACCAACCCCCTCTCCGTCCGCTTGGTCTCATTTTGGAGAATCAAGAACCCAGCAGAGCCCGGCCCGCATGACTCAGTGGTGGAGCATCAACCTAGGAACCAGGAGGTTACAGGTTCGATTCCAGTCAGGGCACCTGTCTGGGTCACAGTCTTGATCCCCAGTGTGGGGCGTGCAGGAAGCAGCCGATCCAGGATTCTCTTTCATCATGGATGTTTCTACCTCTCACCCCCTCTCCTCTCTTAAATCAATAAAAAATACATTAAAAAAAGAGGCCAGCAGAGGGGTGGCTCTGAAGGCGGCTAGAATGAACAGAAACTCGAGGTGACCCCTCCCTGTGGGCTGTGGGCTGTGGGCTGTGAGCATGGGATGCGTGAGGTGCTGGCTGAGGAACGCACCTCCGTTCCCAGCCTCACTCAGAAGGCTGAGGTGGACGAGGGCCCGGGCGCCCACCGCGGCTGACAATGGCCGCCTCGGGCGGTGGCAGCTGGGCCCACCCGGCACCCACGCTCCCTGCCGCTCAGTGACCTGGGAGGAAGGCAAATACACGGACTCCTGGGGCCAGGCCCCAAAGTGCAGGCCATACGGGGGAAGGACCCAGGGGCCTTTGCCAGGCTCCCAGCCACTCCCTGGGGTGCTGCCTCGCCTAAGGGGTGCCCAGCTACCACCGGAGCGGCTCCCCTCAGCCTGCACGCCCACCGCCTGCCCTCAGCTTGCACACCCTCAGCATGCTAGCCGCCTCTCCTCAGCCTGCCCAGCTGCCATCGGCCACACCCCCACCCAGGGGCCTGGAACCTTTGCTGTGGGCGGCCGAGAGGCCTGGTTGTGGGTGGGGGAAGAAAGTAGACCTCAGGCCTCTGTTGGGAAAACAGAGGGACAAGCCCCCCATGTGTGTTGGGGGGCTCCCATATACACAGGGGGACTTGCATTTGGAAGGAGGGCCTGTGGGCTGAGAGAACTGCCAGCCGGGCCCAGGCCTCTGGGAACTGGGCTCAGAGTCCATCCCATCTCAGGAGGCAGAGGCGGGGAGAAGCACCCAGCCTGCAGGTCTAACGGGGTAAGCAGGGAGAAGCCATAACAGCAGGGGGAGGGGCCTCAGGGCCAGCTGCGTCCCTGTCGCTGTGGGGTTGGGCAACATGGGGTGCACAGCAGAGCCAGCCTAGGTCGGGGGCAGGTTGCTGTGGGGCTCCAGTCAGGTTTGCCCAGGGCCCACCGGGCGACTGCCTTCCCCATCTGCACTGGCCAGCGGTGCCCTGCAGTCACCCCGCCCGGAAGGCCACACTGAGGTTGCTGCCCACACCCAGTCCCCTGGCGCCACCTGGAGGAAACCCTGGGAAGACAGGGCAGGGAGGCCACAGCTGGGCCCCTGCTGGGCAGGTGGGGGGTGGGGTCGGAAGCCAGGATGTCAGAGCCCAGAGAAGGCAAGGATCCTCAGCTGTGGGCAGATGGGCCCCCAGCAGGTCCTGCCAGCCCCAGCTCCAGCTGCCATCCTGCCTTCCAGGGCCGGCTCAGGTGGCCCTCAGGGCTCTTGCTGTATCGCTGCCTTTGTCTCTAGTGGTGGCAGGTGGAGCCGCCATGCCTGCAATAGAAAATACGACAGAAATCACAGTGAATTCACAGGTCACTTCATCACATGAGAAGTGCCTGTCCTTATGCATCCAAACTCCACCGTCCTGTCCCGAGGTCCCCACTGTTCTAATTCAGAGCTTTTGTCTGGGGGTACAGGTCCGGTCAGTAACTGGCTTTGCAGGTAGGAGGTGTGACGCCGAGCAGTCCGCTCACACGGGTGGGTCCCGTGGGTTCATGTGCCGTAAGAACTCAGAGCAGCCCAGTGGCATGGCTCTACGGTCCAGCCAGGACCCAGGACCCAGGGTTCGATTCCTGGTCAGGGCACATGCCTGAGGGGCTGTGGGAACGCACCTCCGTTCCCAGCCCTGGGTTGTGGGCTCAGTCCCCAACGGGTGGCGTGCAGGAGGCAGCAATTAAGAATTCTCTCTCATCATTAATGTTTCTATCTCTCCCCTTTCCCTCCTTCTCTGAAATCAATTAAAAAATATTTAAAATCAATAAAAATGTATTTAAAAAACAACTCAGAGCAGAGCTGACTCGGTAATTGACCAGGAAGCGTGCATGCACGTCCCGAGCACTTGCATGGGTTTTGGGACCTGGACATTTGCCCTGCTTCTAGTGCGGGCTGGCAGGTGAGCTTGCTGGCTGTCCTGAGACTCTGTCTGTCCGCCTCTGCGGGCTCTGTCTTTGTTGAGCTCAGATAAACGCTCTTCCTCTCGGTGGGTTTGGAAGCAGCTGGCCGGTGACCCAGGAGCCCCCCCCCCCCCAGGAACCCCCAGGCCCCAGGCCCAGGTGCAGAGGCCGTTCCCTGGGGTCACAGAAGGCCCTGCGCCCACTGAAGGACCAGCTGCCGGTGCCACAGACTCCGGCAGAATCAGCCGCCTTGGCACAGCAGCGGGGACCGCCGGGGCTGTCACGGAGCAAGCCGTGGGGTTTGGGTCCTGGTTCCCGCTCCACAGCTGGCAGCTGGGAGGCAGGCACCTCTCATCTCCTGCTGTTTCTACTTCAGTGTTTTTCACTGTGGGGAGTGGGGGCGGAGGGGGGCAGGGGTGCTGTTGGTAATGAGAGCTCAGCTCCTAGTCAGAGCTGATCGCCAGAGCGGTGGGCCAGGCCTGGTCTGTCCTCGGTGCCTTAGGGGCCAGCATGCGGCCTTGACACGGAAGGGGGGCCCCCACACGGGGAGGGGACAGTGCTGTGAAGAAGGTGCTGCGCTCAGGGCAGCTTTACCTGGAATGGGGGGGACAGAACACACCCCAAGATCTGGTCTGGGTGGGTCCCAGGAGGCTCTGCCAGGACCTGGGAGCCTGGGTAGGACAGCAGGTGTCTCCGCCTCCCCAGGGGCTGGCATCCTGACTTCACTACTTTGCACCAGAGCCCGTGGCACGGAGCCGGCGGGTGGGGATGGGCCTGTGCTCCGCCGACTCCCACGTTGTCTCCTTGGCTCTGCCAGACCCTGGGCTCCTGGGAGTACAAGCCCCAGAGCCAGGCTCCCAGGAAGCTCGCCTCTGCTCAGAGGGAGGAAGCAGAGGAAGAGGAGGGGGAGGGCTGGCAGGTGAGTGGCTGTGGCATCACTGTTCAGCAAAGAAAACCAACACAGAGGGGAGGTGATGCGTTCTGTCCCTCAGACGCTAACAGGTAACTCGACGCCTGGGTGAGCAACACCCCCGCAGCCCAGGCACCTGGGTTCTGCTCTGGAAGGGGTGGGTTTTTATCTTTTTTAGTTGCTTTTTAAACTATTTCAAATCTGTTTTTATTGATTTTGGAGAGAGAGGAAAGGAGAGGAGAGAGAGAAAGATGGATGACAAACACCCATCGGCTGCCTCCTGCATGCCCCCAGGGGGATGGAGCCCACACCCGGCCTGTGCCCTGACCCAGAATCAAACCTCGGCCTCCTGGTGCACGAGATGGCACTCAGCCATGGAACTCAGATGGCCCGGAGCACGCAGGGCTTTTAAATTGAGGTTTACATTGTGAGATTCTGTAGGTGCCATGCTGCTGTAACCGTAAGACAGAGACCCCACGGACCCGTTACCTTTCCCAACTGATGTCTTTCCAGCTCCAGTGTGACGCCCACCAGCCAGGGCCTGCCCACCTCCCGCACCAAGGGCAGCGCCGAGTGCTCTGGAGGCACCAGTCTTTCTGAGCTAAGGGTGCCGTATCGAAGGGAAAACTTTCAGGAGAATTCTACCCAGCCTTCCTGGCCTCAGGCAGATTCACAGACAAGGTCAGAGCACCACAGACTATCTGTGGAAATGCCTTTGGGGGGCACATTCAGGGTGAGGCACAGCCCCCGCTCCCCCAGCCAGCGTGGGGTCCCACCTGACTTCCCCCTCATGTCCTGCACCCTTGCCTTCTCCGCACGCACCTGAACAGGGCGTTGGCACCAGGGAGGGGCAGCGGTTGGTGGCGTGGCTGCCCAAGCACATAAGAGCTGGGAAAAGCGCAGACCCAGCCAAGGGCTGAGCCCGCCTGGGGTCCCTAGAGCAGGCCCCTTCGGGCAGTAAGAGACAAAGATAGTGGGGGGACACACACAGGCTGGGGGAGGCCCTCGTGGGTCTGACAGGCTCTGATCCAGGCAGGGACACACCTGCGGGCGCCTTTCCTACCTGGACCACTGCTCGGGCTGAGCAGGACTGAGGCTGGTGGGGAGGGCGGCAGGCGCCTGGCAGTGGAGGGTGCACTCCCAGGGTCCCTGTGCTGGAAGACTCACCGTCCCCAGGCGCCCAGGGGCTGGGACGAAGGAGCTCCGGGGACATCCGCTGGTGCAGGGAGGACCGGACTCCGGGCCGCAGGGCGGGAAGCGTGATGACAGGGAGAGGGGCCGCGGTGCGCACCCCGCCCATGGGACCACCCAGCCCACCCCGCCTCTGCCCAGGCAGCGGGTCGCCCGAGAGCCCGCTCTCTCCCCTCCGCCTCGGAACCGGGCGGGGCTCCCCGCGCCGGGATTGGACGCCGAAGAACGGGGTGGTGCCAGGTGGGGACCCCAGGAGCCGAGGTCCCCGCTCGGGCGGAGAGCACCCCGCAGAGCAACGCTGCCGTCCCGTCAGTGCGCACGGACCAGACCGGACCAGACCGGACCAGACCGGAGCCGGGAGGGAGCCGGGGCAGAGCGGGTCCGGACGGGGCGAGGATGTTCGACAGCTCGCAGTACCCCTACAACTGCTTCAACGACGACGCCGATGGCCCGCCCGGCAGCGCGGACGCTGAGCAGCGGCTCACGCGGCCCGCGTACAGGTGACCCGGGTGGGGAGGGCGCACAGGTGACCCGGGTGGGGAGGGCGCACAGGTGACCCAGGTGGGGAGGGCGCACAGGTGACCCGGGTGGGGAGGGCGCGGGGCGGACGGCCAGGACCTGCCGGCGGCGGAAGGGCGTCCTCTTCGGGGGACGGGGCTCAGAGAAGGGGCGCCCCGGGCCCCACGTTTCTCCCAACTTCCCGGCCTGGGAGGGCGCCTCTGGGGTCGGGACAAAGCAGGGAGCAGGGAGCCCCAGGGACCACCCCCCTCCAAAGCCCTCAGCCCTTCCAGCAGGGCGGGGGAAGGACCACCGCGTGGCCTCCGGGGGCCCCTCGAGCCCCGGGCCTGACGCCCCCGTTTGCAGCTACATCGCGCTGATCGCCATGGCCATCCAGCAGAGCCCGGCGGGCAGGGCGACCCTGTCGGGCATCTACGACTTCATCATGCACCGCTTCCCCTTCTACCGCGCCAACCAGCGTGCCTGGCAGAACTCCATCCGCCACAACCTGTCGCTCAACAGCTGCTTCGTCAAGGTGGGTCTCCTCCCCTGTCCTTCCCACCCCGCCCTTCCACCTCCTGAGCGCCCCCTGTGCGCCCCCTGAGCCCCGGTGTCCGCCCCCCCCCCAGGCCCCTGAGCGCCCCCCCCTCGCAGGCTCGGGGAACCGGGGCCAGGTCTGACAGGGAGCATGGGGGGGGGGTGGTGCGGCAGCTGCTGCCAAGCTCACTCTTAGCAAACGGGGCTCCCCACCTGCTGATGGGCGACGCCCCCCACCCCCGACAGGGGCGGGCCCTGCTCCCTGAAGGGGCCCAGAGGAGCGGGAGGGGCCCCGCGCTGAGCCTTCGCCGCCCGCAGGTGCCGCGGGCCGCGGGCCCCGGGAGGGGCAAGGGCAGCTACTGGACGCTGGCGGGCGGCGGCGCGGCGCTGCGGGACCTGTTCGAGGACGGCAACTTCCGGCGGCGGCGCCGGCGGCGCGGGGGGCGCGAGGGACCGCGGGGGCCGGCGGGGGGCGCGGGGGACGCGGGGGGCGCGGGGGGCGCTGAGGGGCCGTCCTGCGCTCCCAGGTCCTGCGCCCCCGGGTCCCCCGCCCCTCGCGCCGAATCCCCGCCCCCCGCCGGCCCCGCCCCCGGGAAGGCACCGCCCCGGGACCTCAAGTTCAGCATCGACTACATCCTCTCCTCTCCGGACCCCTTCCTCAGGCCAGGCCCGCCCCACGGCGAGGAGGGCGCCCAGCCCGCCGACCTCCCCTGCTGGACCCTGTGAGGCCGAGGCTGCCCTCCCCGCGGGCCGCCCGTCCCCTGGCTCTGGGTGATTTCATCCCACCGAAGCCCAGAGCGAGCCCTGCCCGCACCTGCCACCAGCAGGCACCTGCCAACGTGCAGGCTCTGGGTCCGAGGAGCCCGGGCTGGAGGGAGGCTGACAGGGTAGGGTGCAGGGCACCGCGGTGCTGGCTCAGCCCCCAGAGCTCGGTCCCTGCCGCGCCTGAGGGTTTGCTCTGGAGTGTCCGTCCGCCCATCCGTCTGCACAGGGAATGGGAACAGCCCTGGGTCCGCTCGCTCAGTCACTGCGGCCACACTGGCTGCCAGTCATTCGTGAGAGTTGGGAGCATCTAATGGGCCTGACTGCGGCCGGGGCTGCCCTCCCCACCCCACCCCCGAGGCGCCCTCCTGGGCGGGGAAGTGGGGAGCCCCGGGAGGGACAGACACACCTTCAGTTGTGGGCAGCCGGTCTGATGACTCTAGGACGTTCCATGCACTTTTTACAGGAAAGACAGAGGGAGCAGGGAAGGAGGGAGAAACAGAGTCCAAGTCCGGGACAACACGGCGGCAATGCTCACTTTCCTGATTCTTCTGAGAGGGTTAGTGCCCATTCAGTCAGGTGCCATCCACAGTGACATCAAAGCCGGCGGAGACAGAGCCCCCTCCACTGTGCAGTGTGCACATTCCAAGCACTGGAGGTGGGCACACCACATCTGTAAATGTACATTATTTAATCCCTGTGCAGAGATGAACATTTAAAAAATCACAGTGTGTACAGGGGACCTGTTTGAACAATCTTACCCTTTTGCACCCGCCCATTTTGCAGTTGGTTGCTATCTAGGACTTAATTTGAACAGAAGTGTGGATGGCACTTAATCTGATTCCCTCGATGATGATGATTGACTCATTTTGTAACCGAAAAGTCCCCCAGGAGGCAGGGAATTTGTGGTTGCCTCACGGACCTCTGGAAGGCGCTGAGAGTAAATGAGGCACCTCCCGTTCCCTCTGTCAGAGCTTGGCTTCCTTAAGTCACGGACTCCCCATCCCTGCAAACAGAGCTTCCGTGCTCCTTTAACTGTCCCGGAAGAGAGGCCGGCTGCTTTGTGGTGATGGCGCCCACCCCCAGCACCCCTCGCCACCGGCCCTGCCGGCTGCAGCATCTGCCCGCCAGGCCGGTCTGCACACCAGCCTGGGGGCCAGGCTCACTCTCATCCCCCGTCTACAGCAGCGGCTGGGCCAGGGGCAGGCGTGTGCACCTGTGTGTGCGTGCGCCTCGGAGGTGTGTGCTGCGTGACTGTCCTCATTCTTATTTACATCCCTTGTTGGCTGTGCAAAAAGTATTGTTTTAAACTGTACCAGATGTAATGTGGATTGTGACACGAAGCAGGCTGTACATACATACATACATACATGCATGCATGTACATGGGAGGTGGCATGTTTCAGGTTATGCTGTACATGCGTGTATGTGGGTGGTGAACACAGCACATTGTGCTGTACATGCATGTACATGGATGGTGACATGAAGCAGGCATAGGTATTATGGATCTGGAGCCTCTGAAGATCTATTTTTCTGCTACCAACCGAGCAAATAAAATGTGCGTTTTTCTCCCGGTTCTTGCTCTATTCCTGTGCTTCATTAGTGAGGGAAGCCTTTGCCTGGAAGAGACCATCCCTGAGGCCTGGCCTGGGAGGAGCTGGGTGCTGCTAGGCACTGCTGGCCGCCATTCATGGGCACACAACCCCGGTGCCCGGAGCAGGGGCAGCCCCAGGGTGGGATCCTGCTCTACAAGGTGTAACATTTGTTCTGTGGAGGCTATCAATCATGTTGTAAAAGCGGGGGGACATTTTCAATTTGCCAGCGTGAGGTATCCTGCGACGTGGGAAGGGCTCCCAGCCCCGAGAGTGAGTGGCATTTAATACCAAACAACACCACAGCGAGGGCTGCCTCTGACCTATTCAAATGTCGCTGCCACCGTGCCGACGTGCCTGCGTAATTACAATTAAGCAGTTTATGCCGCTCTTGCAAATCCGCTGATTGATCACCGATACGCACATTATGCCCCGTTACCCGGAGCAGGTGTCTGCCACTCACGGTCATGGATCACCAGGTTTCCATTAGCGGAGTCGGAGGCTGCGAGCGGGAGCTAGTGGAGACGCATGCAGGTTCCTGCGTGCAGAGCAAAGTTTTTGGGTCCGGGACCTGGAGACAGCGGGGTGTCCCTCCTCTGGAGCTGGGACTGCAGGGCCAGGTAGAGCCTATCCTTCCTGGGAGGGCAGGGGGACCCACCCCCAGTGCAGGGGCTGGGCTGAGGATCTGTAGCGTGGAGAGGTGTGTGAGTGTGCACCAGCCTCTGTGGGCCTCGTCTCTTCCCTAGACCCTGGGGCTCCCCAGGGAGGCCTCCCTCAGCCACAGCACCCAGTCGGACACTTCCTGCCACACCGAGCTGCTGTCCTGGGCAGCAGAGAGGCCTCATTCTCTCCAAGTTCCTTCCTCCCTGACCCTTTTCTTGTTTTATAAATATACTAGAGGCCTGGTGCACGAAATTCATGCACGGTAGGGTCCCTAGGCCTGGTTGGTGGTCAGGGCCGATCTGGGAGGTGACTGACAGGGTGGGTGATCAGGGGGCCCCCACTGGCATCTGCCTTGGCTGACCTAGCATTGCCTGCTCACCAGCCACGCCCTGCCACTGCCACCTCCGGTTGCCTCCCTCTGCTGGGTAACTGGCAGGGCAATCAGGAGGCCCCCACAGGCACCCGCCTTGGCTGGCCTAGGGCCAGCAGGCTGGGGGCAGCTCCTGCATTGAGCATCTGCCCCCTGGTGGTCAGTGCACATCCTAGCAAACTGTTGTTCTGCCATTCAGTCAATTTACATATTAGGCTTTTATTGTATAGGATATATATATTTTTTAATATATATTTTTTTATTTCAGAAAGGAATGGGGAGAGAGAGAGAGAGAGAGAGAAACATCCTGATTGCTGCCTCCTGCATGCTCCACACTGGGGATAGACCCACAACCTGGGCATGTGCCCTGACTAGGAATCGAACTGTGACCTCCTGTTTCTTTCCTCCCTTAACTGAGTGAATTGGGCTGTTTCTTCACTCCATCAGCAGACACCTGTGAGCTGTGCTCGGCGCTGGGTGCCATTATGAACCAGAGGCCCTGACAGTGTCCCAGCCACGTGCACAGGAAGCCACGTGCACAGGAAGCCACGTGCACAGGAAGCCACCACTGAGTGACTCGGACTTTCTCGCCCCTGCCACCAGGAGCAGGCCCTGCCCAGATGCTGAGGGGGCAGCTCACTGTGGGCGTAGCAGCCAGTTGGACTGGGCTTGGGCAGGGCCCTCAGGGACTAGCAGGGCAGCTGTGCCACAGGAAGAGCACTCGGGGGGAGGGCAGTGAGAGGAGCTCCCCAGGTGGGAAGGCATGGGGGCGGGGTTTGCAGAAAAGAGCGAAGCCAGCGTGGCTGGCAGGAGGTGCAGGAAGGAGCCCCTAAGTCCAGCCAAACACCTCAATTTCTTTAACCTTTGACATGCATCTCCTGCAGGACAATCACCTCCCACATCCTGGGCCCTTTACCTTGGTTAATGTGGTCTTCGTGCCAGCTTACTTACCTGAGCTCACACATCACACAGTAACCCTGACCACCAGGAATCCCTAATCCTGGAACCGGATGAGGGTGGGACCCCATGCAGCCAATGCCTTCCGTAGCTTTTTGGGGTCTACACTGCCCCCCTGGGACCAGAGGAAGTGCACACAGTCCATACCTGCAGTGGATTCTGTGTGCAGCCACACGAATGATGCATAAACATTTGCAAAGCCATGTGCTTTCACCGTTAAAAATACCAGCGCGCTGCATGTAAATGGGCCTCCTCCGTGGCTTTGCTGGAGAGACGGGTCCTCCCACCCACGGGCGCAGTTTGTTGGGTTGCTGCCCAGATTAGCGTCCCCCTGTGCCTCTGTGAAATTGACTTCTGCCGCTCCCAGTGCCGTGGGGCCCCAGGTCCAAATAGGATACTCACTGGGCTGGAACCTGCACTGAGACTTGTAATCAACAGCCATGCAGGCCAGGCCAATCCCAGACAGGAAAGAAAACTGGGTGGGAAAGTACAAAATCAGTTTAACTTCCCTCCGTGCCCTGTGGAGATGCAGCATCGCGGACGGGCACCTCGGACGGCACCTCCAATGGGCACCAGGGACGGGCACCAGGGAGAGTGGGTGGCAAATTCTCTGCACCTGCTGAGGAGGGGATGCAGCTGGTCCCTGAGTGGTCACCATGGAGGTGCCACCTGTGATGTGGGTCGGGTGCCGCACAGCTGTTTCCATCCACCTGCTCAGCATGTGTACCCCTTGTCCCAGGGGACCGGCGGGCGCCCTCTGCATCACCCACAGCCAGTTCTCCGCACGGGGCCTCACCCTCCAAGCCTCGCTGGCTCCCAGCTCTAGCCTGATGGCAGGAAAGGGGGTCTGTCCGGGGACACCACATTCCTGTCCGAGTTTGGGGCAAGAAGAAGAAAGTCAGACCTGCTCTGTCTTTATTTCCGGGCCTGGAGCACGGATTCATGTGCCGGTAGGGTCCCTCCGTTGAACGGTCACTTGGGCTTCTATAATAAAAGGGAAATATGCTAATTAGACCTGACGTCTTCTGGACATCCTTCCTGACAAAGCCGGGCTGGAGGGAAGCAGCCTGGGTCCCAGGTGCCGACAGGAAGCCAGTGCCAGCAGCCAGGGGAAGGAAGGCCTACTCCTGCACATATTTTCGTGCTTCAGCCTCCGTTTCCATGTGTATAGGTGAGTTAATCCTCACTGAGGACATGTCTCCATTGATTTTAGAGAGAGAGGAAGGGGAGGGGGAGACATCAGAATTGGCTCAGCCTCACAGAGGCCTCCTCGGCTTCCACACCAGGTCCACCCAGGCCTCCCTGGCGCCCACGCTCTTAGAAGGGCCCACAACAGGCCCCACAACAGGCCCCAGCACTGGGTGGGTGCACCGGGCCACGTGGCTGGGTGGCTGAGGTGCTCGCAGACTACCCCAGGGGCAGGCGTGGGGTCCGTGTCCTACACCTGGCCCTGCACCCAGGGTGAGTGTGTCCTGGACACATCCCGAGAAGTCCAGGCCCCAGAGCTTCGCATGTAAATCAGGAAAATGTCAAATGCCTCTACTCTTGCCAGGTAACCAGGGGTAGGGCCTGCCCATCGTCCAGCAAACGTCTGATTCTAATGTTGACACCGGCTTGTTTTCTGTCATTGGTGAGGAAAGCCTCCCTCCTCCCTTCCCCCTCCTCCCTCCTCCCTTCCCCCTCCTCCTTCCTCCCTTTCTCCCTCCTCCCTTCCCCTTCCTCCCTCCTCCCTTCCCCCTTCTCCCTCCTCCCCTTCCCCCTTCTCCCTCCTCTCTTTCCCCCTCCTCCCTTCCCCCTCCTCCCTCCTCCCTTCCCCCTCCTCCTTCCTCCCTTTCTCCCTCCTCCCTTCCCCTTCCTCCTTCCTCCCTTCCCCCTTCTCCCTCCTCCCCTTCCCCCTTCTCCCTCCTCCCTTTCCCCCTCCTCCCTTCCCCCTCCTCCGTCCTCCCTTCCCCCTCCTCCCTTCTCCCTTTCCTCCTCCTCCCTTCCCTCTCCTCCCTCCTCCATTTCCCCCTCCTCCCCCCTCCCTTTCCCCCTTCTCCCTCCTCCCTTTCCCCTCCTCCCTCCTCCTTTTCCCCTCCTCCCTTCCCTCTCTTCCCTTCCCCCTCCTCCTTCCCCTTCTCCCCTTTCCTTCTCCTTCCTTCTCTTTCCCTCTCCTCCCTTCCCCCTCCGCTCTTCCCCTTCTCTTCTATCCTTCCTTCTCCCTCTTCCCTCCTCCCTCCTCCCTCCTTCCTCCTCCCTTTCCTCCTCCTGTACACAAGTGTTCATGGCAGCATTACCCACAACAGCCAGAACGTGGAAACAACCCAAATGCCCATGCAAGGAGGAACCAGCGAGGCAAAGGGTGGCACATCTACATGTGGGCCATGACTCAGCCATAGAAGTCGTAGTGACACTGACAGAGGCTGCGACCTGGACGAGCTGGGTGCCCTGGCCCGTGAGGGGAGCCGGCACAAGGCCCTGGGCGAGGTTCCGATGGCAGGAGGTGTGGAGCAGCCAGTCTACAGACAGGAGCACCTGAGTGGTTGCCCAGGGAGGAGGAGGTGGGGAGAGACCACTAACAGGAGGGGGCTTCTTGTAAGGTGATGGAAATGTTTTGGGATTAGGTGGTGTGATGGATGTGTCATATTGTGAATAAACACTGAGTGGCCAGATAATGATCACAAATAATCTGGCCACTCAGTGTCAATCCTATATAATAAAAGGCTAAAATGTAAATTGTCCCCTCAACCAGGAGTTTGACCAGCAGGCAATCCAGCCAACCGCTCATGTCCCTTCTTCCCCCTGGCCAGGCTGACCGGACCCCACCTATGCATGAATTCATGCACTGGGCCTCTAATTATACACACACACACATACACATGCACACACAATGAGTGGCCAGATTAGTATGTGTCCAGAGATCATAATAATTTGGCCACTCAGTGCATAAAAACCATGGAACTGTACACTTTAAAATAGTGACCTTTAAGTTATATGGATCATACCTTAATTTAACAATTGCACGCGCACACACGCACACACACACACACACCTGCAGGGTGAACTCCCTGCCACAGAAACAGCCTGTCAGCCTGGCCCTGTTGCCTTAGACTGAAACAGAGATATCCTGACTCACGGGCTGTTTGCCAATAGGCAGATAAGGCCGGGAACACCCTGGCCATTGTGCTAAGTGACTGTGATAACGCTCATGTGACCTGAAGCCGAGAGTGGGGCCATAGGATAACGTCACCTGGCCCTGGGCCCATCACACCTGTGTGTGGCTTGGACCGACACCTGGCAGTTGGCCTTGATCCACCTTGTTTAGCCCAGGCCAGCCCCTTCCAAGCTGTCTGGTCTGAGTCCAGCTGCCCCGTCACCAAGGCGGCAAGTGCCCATACGCTTCCTGCCCTCTCGGCTGGTCTAACCTGCAGCCACAGTGGGACACGCCCCCGCCCCCTGGCCCCCTCGCTCCAGGATCCTCAGGCACCTGGTTCCCCACCAGGCGGGGTCTGCCCCTCCTCACCCCACTTTCCCCTCCATCTCCCTCCCCCCACTTGCCCTGTCCAGCCACACTGGCCTGGCTCTTCCAGCCCCAGACCTTGGCCCTGACCGCTGACCGGGCAAGAGCTCACTCCATCCTCATTCACGTCTCCATTAAACACCACCGCCTCTGGGTCCAAGCCATCAGCCCTGCAGGGACCACCCCACACTGTCTGGGGCCTAAGGCACCAGCTCTGCTTTCCACCTGCCGGCAAGGCCAGAGCTGCGCGCGCGCGGTGCCACCAGGTGGCAGCAGAGCGCCGGCCACGGGCCCGGCGGCCAGGCCCAGGCTGAGCAGAGAACGCCTGGCCCAGATTTCGCCCCCGCGGCCTGGGCCCCGCCCCGCCCACTGCCTGGCTCCCAGTCTGGGGTTCAGGGTCCTCCAGGGACCCCCCCCCCCCAAATGGAATCAGCACGGTGGGTGCTGGGGCGGGGCGGCGGTGGAGTTGGCCCATGGCCCGCAGGCCTGCCCTGCGCACCTGCCACAATGATGAGACCCATCTCAGACCAGGGCCACCCACACCTGGAGGGCACTGGGCACCAAGAGGCCTGGGGAGGGAGCTGACGGCTGGCCCAGGCTGGGCCTTTCGTGGCACAGGCCCTCCAGCCAAGAGAAGAAACGCAACCTTGGGCCCAGGGTCTCTGACCCCTCCTCCACCCTGGGCTCCCTCCCTTCCTCCCACTGCCCCCCCCCCCTCGTGGTCATGTGGGGGACCCGGAGAAAGCTGTCCAGTGAGAGGTTTCGGACCAGGTGCCCAGCTCCTGTTTGCCCCCAGGGGCCCCTCTCCCTCCCAATTCTCCTTAGGGTCCAGCTGAGCGTGAACCCAGTCTCGTACTCACACCATCCAGGCCATTGCTCTGAGCTGCTTTCCTTGGGGGAGCCCCAGGAAGGTCTCAAACTGGCACCCCAGTTCCCTTGGAGGGTCCATGGGGCTGGTAAACCCACGGGCCGCCCCTAAGCAGCCCCTAGTTTTTTTTTTTTGTTTTGTTTTTTTTTTAAATATATTTTATTGATTTTACACAGAGAGGAATTGAGAGGGACAGAGAGTTAGAAACATCGATGAGAGAGAATCATCGATCAGCTGCCTCTTGCACACCCCCCACTGGGGATGCGCCCGCAACCAAGGCACATGCCCTTGACCGGAATCGAACCCGGGACCCCTCAGTCCGCAGGCTGACGCTCTATCCACTGAGCCAAACCGGTCCCGGCCGCCCCTAGTTTTGTACTAAAACCCACACAGGGGCCCCCAGCACAGCAGGCGAGTTTTTATGAAACTAAAATGGGGATGTTGGAAGAATTTTGAACCTGAGTAGGGCTGTTTTTTAAAACTTTTAGCGTCTGATTTTTAAGCCGTGCCCACAGAGACCGGAGAGCATCCATGGAAATCCATCCTCAGCCACTAACATGCAGTGAGAGTGAGCAGAATGGATTCGCTGGGAGTCTAGGGTGCTGTGAGACAGGAGGCCACAGCAGGGTGGGTGCGGGGTGGGTGCAGGGTGGGTGCGGGGCGTCCCAGTGGGACACACCGGCCTGGTGCCCTGGGGGACTGCTGGGGGGGCCTGTGCCAGCCCCTCCCCGGCTCAGCTCCACCTTTCCAGGCTCCCTGCCCGCCCTCGCCTCCACGAACAGGAGCAGTGAGGGCTCGCTGCTAAGAGGTAAAGGGTGGCGGGCACAGGAACGTCACCATATTGGGATTTCACTGAGCTCGTTACGCGTGAGGACACCGGGGACTCGTTAACGAGCGAGGACCCATCCAGGGCGGGCTGGAACCGGCTCTCAGAGCACCCAGACCACCACGCTGTGAGGAGAGGAACGCTGAGGCTGAGAAGCAGGCCTGCCCACCGGCCAGCGCTGTACCCACAGAACCCACCTGGCTCCTATGAACACGAGCCGTGTCGTCGTCAGTTTTGGGGGGCAAGCTCACAGGCAAGGTGGGGGAAGCCCATTCAGAGTCTCCCCAGCGTACCATTCCGGAGGGAAATTAGCCACCGTGGGAAGACCCCCTGGCCGTCTTTCTCCCAGAGCCCGGTCCCTCCACGGCTCCGGCACAGCCCCAGCGCCAGGGTCCTCCACCCTCTTCGCCGAGAGCAGCTGCCTCCTGAGCTGAGTGTCCGATGCCCAGGTCGAATCTCGACAGGAATTACTGGCTATGTGATTTTTTTTCCCCAGAGAGGAAGGAGAGGGAGAGAGAGAAACACCAACGATGAGGCTCACTGATCGGCTGCCTCCTGTACACCCCACATTGGGATCGAGCCCACAACCTGGGCATATGCCCTAACAGGAATCAAACAGTGACCTCCTGGTTCCTAGGTCGACGCTCACCCCCTGAGCCACGCAGCGGGCTCAGCTGTGGGGTCTTGGACCCATCCTGTGCCTCAGCCTCCAGTCCACACCGTGTGAGCGCAGACCCTGACCCTGCCCGGGCACGTCAGCAGAGACACGCACGCACATCCAGACAGAACGGGCCTCCCGCCTTGTCCATCAGCTGACCGAGAAACAGCCACCCTCCCCCAGGCGCGTCCGGGGCCGAGGCCCGCAGGGCCCACAGGTGTGCTCACCTGTGCACACAGCTGCCTGGGGCAGAGGTTCCTGCACAAAGTTCTCCCTGATTATAGGAGATTGCTAACCACATCACAACAGCCCATAAAAGGAAGGACCAGCTTTAAAACGAAGGAAGCGTCTGGGTCGGGCTTTGGTTGGAGAAAACATCACCTGCAGGTGGCCGTGGTCCAAGGTCCCAGGCCTCGCGGCCCCGGGTCCCAGGCTCCCACAGGGCAGGGCTTCTGAGCAGCGGCGGCTCCGGAACAGGCGTGAGCAGAAGTGGGTGGAGGTTCACAGACGGAGGACTTGACATTGTCACAGGATGTCCCACTGGCCCTTCAGACAGGACACGTTCGGGACTCCCCCCCCCCCCCCCCCCCCCCCCCCGTCAGGCAGCCTCATCCTGCTGCTCCGGCCCAGCCTGGTCTCAGCCCCACCCCCTCCCGGCTCCGCTCCCCCAACACGGCACCTTCAGAAGCTGACCAAAGCCGGCTTCCCCAGGACGGAGCCCGGGCCCTGCAGGGCCTGGCTTTCTAAAAACAAACCTCATCTCAGAGCAGGTTTGGGTTTGCAGAGCAGCCGTGGAGACGCTCAGCGCTCCCCGGCCGGTCCCAGCACCTCCCAGCACCGTCCACGAGGCCCCGTGTCATGGACGTGACCACACAGATGCCCATCACCCTCGCTGACCTGATGGTTCCTGTTTGTTTCCCTGTGGGCTCCTTGCTGTTTCCAAACCTGTGGGAACCCCTCACCACGTGGCTGCATCACCTGTGACTGAAATCGCTGGCCTCCTTTTCTGAGCACGCTCAGTCCCACTGGGGCCCAGGAGCGAACCCCCACTCACGACTTGGGTTCCAGGACCTTGGGCCTCTCCCTGGGACACGTCACAGTCGAGGCCCCATATGCTGAGCGCCTGTCGGAGCCCAGGTCTGCCAGCACCCTGGCCTGTGCCGGGGACTGAGGGCAAGGGGTCTGCAGGGCGAGTAGACAAAACCCGGGGACACTCCTCCTCCGGTGGGAAGGCACTCTGGGCGGGGAGGGTCCTGGCTCACGCTGCCGACCGAGGACCGGCTCCCAGGGGAAGTGCGACCGGCCTGCGGGGCTGACAGCCCGTATCCTGCAAGAAGGCCGGGATCCCCCAGCCTGGCCTTGGACCCGGGTGAAACGAGGCTGATGAGGGCCTGGGAGAGGGCTTGGGAGGCGGCCAGTGGCGTGTCTGCAGCCCCAGGAGCTACACCTGGGCCCGGCCTCGCTCACACGCCTGTACCCAGAGATCCACCTCCGCCCGCAGGCCCAGCTCCCCATCCTCGCGAAGGTGCACGGGCCAGGGCCAGCCTCGGCCGCCCACCGCTGCCTCTGCCCCCTCTTGGAAGCAGGACTCCAGCCCAACCCAGTTTGAGGTGCTCCTAGTAGGGCTTCCCCCAGAGGAGCCCTCGGGGGAACCCCCAGCACAACAGCGTGGGGTCCGAGGCCCATCAGAGACTCCCCGCCTATCCCGGCCCCGGGGCCCCTCTGACCCCCGTCAGGCAGAGCTCAGGGAGCAAAGGGCCCGGGGCCTCCTGCCGCCCGCACCCCCGGAGGGACCAGCGGGCAGGAGGGGAGCTGCCCAGCCACGGCAGCACACGCAGGCCGGCCCTCCCGCCGGCCGCCGGCTCTGAAAAGCCTTTTCATCCCTGTGTGGACAGCACCACTGGCCACATCAAAGGCCGTCTGTGGAAACCGTTTTCCCCAAACCGGCAGAGTTCAGGCCCGGCGCACACACATTCCACTCATTACTCAGAAATAACAAGTCCTGGGTCCTGGTATCAGATCAAAGCTCCGCACCCGCTTCTGCTGAGGAGGCGGCTGGGCCTGCAGATGTTGCCTGCTTTCTCCGCGGCTCTGCCTGTGGTTTGGGAGTCGGCGGGGGCTCGGGAGCCCTGAGGAGACGCCTGCTCCGGAGACGCCGGGTGTGCAGGCGGAAGATATTTGGTTGACTGACAATGGAGGCAGCTTGGCCCCTCCCACCCCCTCACACGCGTGTGCAACAGGTGCCCCACCCACAGGAGCACTCACACTCACACTCTCATATACACTCACACCCTCACTCACACTCTCTCTCACACACACGCTCACACACACCCTCACTCACACTCTCTCACACACACACTTACACACACCCTCACTCACACTCTCTCACACACACGCTCACACACACCCTCACTCACACTCTCTCACACACACACTTACACACATTCACACACACCCTCACTCACACTCTCTCACACACACACACTCACACACCCTCACTCACACTCTCTCACACACACAAGCTCACACACACCCTCACTCACACTCTCTCACACACACACTTACACACATTCACACACACCCTCACTCACACTCTCTCACACACACGCTCACACACACCCTCACTCACACTCACACACACACTTACACACATTCACACACACCCTCACTCACACTCTCTCACACACACGCTCACACACACCCTCACTCACACTCACACACACACTTACACACATTCACACACACCCTCGCTCACACTCTCTCACACACACGCTCACGCACACCCTCACTCACACACACACACACACACACACATACTCACCCCCCCCCCCCCCAACGGAAGACGAATAGAAAGCACAGCTCTAACTCCTCACCTGGGGATCCAGGGCCTGAAGGACCTGCCCCAGAACCTGGCCCTGAGCCTCCCTGGCCACCATCTCCTGACCTCAGGCAGCACCACTCCTCCCGTGCACTGCAGCCTCACTGTGCGCCCTGCAGAGACCAGGCCGGAGGGGGGGGTGCTCAGCCTCACTGTGCGCCCTGCAGAGACCAGGCCGGAGGGGGGGGGGGTGCTCAGCCTCACTGTGCGCCCTGCAGAGACCAGGCCAGGGGGGGGGGGGTGCTCAGCCTCACTGTGCGCCCTGCAGAGACCAGGCCCAGGGGGAGGGGAGGGGGGGGGCCGTGCTCACCCTCACTGTGTGCCCTGCAGAGACCAGGCCCAGGGGGAGGGGGGTGCTCAGCCTCACTGTGCGCCCTGTAGAGACCAGGCCCAGGGGGAGGGGTGTGCTCAGCCTCACTGTGCGCCTTGTAGAGACCAGGCCCAGGGGGAGGGGTGTGCTCAGCCTCACTGTGCGCCCTGTAGAGACCAGGCCCAGGGGGAGTGGGGGGGGGAGGGGGGGTGCTCAGCCTCACTGTGCGCCCTGTAGAGACCAGGCCCAGGGGGAGGGGAGGGGGGGGGGCCGTGCTCAGCCTCACTGTGCGCCCTGTAGAGACCAGGCCCAGGGGGAGGGGGGGTGCTCAGCCTCACTGTGCACCCTGTAGAGACCAGGCCCAGGGGGAGGGGAGGGGGGGGGCCGTGCTCAGCCTCACTGTGCGCCCTGCAGAGACCAGGCCCATTGGGGGAGGTGCTGACGGCACTGGCATGGGCCCTGTGCCTCGCTCCCCCCCCACCGCCCTGGCCACGCCATCCTCTGCACGTCTCACCGTTGTGGGTGGTGCTGGGCTGGGGACAGGTCTTCACCCCGTCTCTCCTGGGGCCACTAGGGTGGCCCAGGCCCCGGCTCGTCCCAACCGATGGGGTGGTAGGAACAGGGTACAGGTCTGGCCGAGGGTCTGCAGGAGCCACTGCTCACTGTGGTCCGGCTGAGAGGCTATCCCTGTCTCCATGCCCCCCCTGCCCCTCCTGCTACCCCACCACCTCCCGAGTCAGGAGAGCTGTTTTACCAAGACCCTCACTCTCCCGGCTCCTGTCAGGGTTTATGGTTTGAGAAGCGCTGGCCAGAGCCACTGGGGGGCGGGACAGGACCCCACGTGTGGGCGTGAGGACCCCAGGCCAGTTCTCACGCCCTCCAGGCTCCAGAATGGGGGGGTCGGGTGTGGGCTCCCACACTCCCACTCAGTCCTACGACTCCTGCTCCTCTGGCCAAGCAGCTTTTCTGGGCACACGAGGCTGCCCGCTGGCACCGCTGGCATCGGTGCTACGGCCCATCCTGCCCGGAGCTGGGGGTGGCCGGCCACCCCCTGAGGTCACTACAGCCCCAGCCACCACCCCCTGCACCCAGGCCCCCCCTCCCCGCACCAGCTCAGGTAGCTCTTGGGTACGGCTTCCTTGCAGCCCCCCGGGCCCAGCGGGAGCAGCCTGGTGGGCGGGTGGGAGCCCGTCTCTGGCCCCAGCTGTGGAGCAGCTGAGCTCACTGGAAGCCCGCCACGGCCTGAATGCAGCCCTTGTCCCGCCTGGTCAACAGCCTCACAGCACCCAGCCTCCTATTGACTCAAGATAAGGCCGGGCCGGCGAGCTGTTTGGTCCGGGGTCTGCGGGCCAGGCTGGCCGGGCGGCTTGGCACACACCCTCGGGCCGAGCCTGTCTTATCCCAGGCCTCGGAGCCCCGCTTGGCGGTGCCAGTGTGGGGACGGTCACGTGTCCGCGGCTCGGCCAGAAGCAGGTGCGGTGACATCACATGGGCGGCCGGCCACTGAAGTCCGGACCTGGATCAATATTTAGGTTCCCAGCTCCACGAGGCGCCTAATCGCCTCTCCGACACCTGCCGGGTCCCCACTGCTCTGGCCCGGGGCCAGGCCCGCCTCCCGGCCAGGAGCTCAGCTCCTCAGCCTGGGCTGGGCAGGGTCCTGGGTCCTGGGACTGTGGCTGCGGCTCCCTAACCCGTCACCCTCTCGCTGCCCAGGCCTGTGTGCAGAGCCGACCCCGAAGAGAAAGGGCCAAGGCCCAGTAGCCAGTGCAGTGCATCAGGCAGGGAGGGCCAGGACCAGCAGTGCGGGCTGTGCTGTGAGGGTCCTCACTGCCCCATCCAGAACCGTGTGGGTGAGCACCTCCCGCCTCAGCACCCGCACCCTTAGGTGACGCGGCAGAACCAGGGAGCCTGAGCTACAGGGAGGAGCAAGTCCCCGCTGGCCCCTGAGGGTCCCAAACCCCAGAAGGACGCCCCCAGGGCCTGGGGTTTTATTGACTCACCAGGAGCAGGAGGCAAACCCCACTAATGTCAGAACAAACAGAGGCTGGAACCAAAGAAGCCTGAGGGATAAGACAGGCATTCGCCCAGGGCCAGAGAGGGCTGTGCCCCCACCAGCGCCTGCACCCCCTTGTGGCTCCCCCCCTCAAGAAACTGGGAGCTGGGCGGCTGCATTGATCAGCCGGGTGGGGGTGCCCTGTGAGGGAGGCCAGGCCACACTCCGGACCCGGCCGGATCAGGCTTCCTAGGACCCCTGCTGAGTGGCTCTGGCCCAGGACTGGCCCTGGGGGCCCGGACAGGGCCTGCCCTGCCCTCCAGAGCCGCAGGCCCAGCAAGAGTCAGCTCCTTGATAACCACACTGTGGACAGCCACAGGCACTGGGTCCCTGTCGGAGGTGGCAGAGTGCTGGGTCTCTCACAGACGGACAGACGGACGGACACGGACGAGGGGAGGATGGAGACAGCTCCTGGGAGAGCGTCCCCCGGGGACCCCCTCCCCCCGCCTTCCCCACAGGCGGAGGCAGCAGGAGACAATGCCCCAACCCCACCTGGGAGAAGCCTCCTCACGCTCCCTGACAGCTGGGCGCCCAGCGGGTCTGTTCCGTTCCAGAGGGAACCAGGTGCCAAGCCCCTCGCAGAGAGCACAGCTGCACCTGAGGCCACAGCAGGCGGAGGGGTGCCCGGTCAGCCTCAGCGCCAGAAACCAGGCCTCAGAGGGGGCTGGCTAAGGGAACCTCCTGAGGTGGCCTCCTGGGGAGGAGACGGGGGAGGCTAACCCCGTCCCTGCAGGTGAGCGCTTCAGGGACTCCTAGAGCCTGAGGGCAGGTGACCTCCAGAGACAGCAACGCCGAGGCCCTGGGCAGGGGCGGGGCTGGGAGGCCTGGGGCAGCCAGCAGGTGCCTGGTGCCCGGTACAGCACAGCCATTTTATACTCTGTGCCGATTAAGTGACATTGTCCTATATAATAAAAGCCTAATATGCAAATTATCCCTTCAAGCAGTTGTTTGACAGAGTTCGATCACTCACTATGACGTGAGCTGACCACCAGGGGGCAGGCGGCGGTGAAGCACTGCAGGCCCCAATGGGCCCGATGAGAGCGGGACTGGGGCGTGATGGTGCAGCAGGTGAGCAGGTGGAGCCAGGCCAAGGCGGGTGCGGGTAGGGGCTGATGATCCAGCTGATTGCCCCACAGACGGTGCCCAGAGGTGGTGGGAGGGTGGTGGGGGCAACTGCTGGGCTCCCAGGTGCTGAGGGAGCCAGGTGACAGTGACCAACCTCCTGCAGCACCTGGGCCAGGGGCTGAGACCTCTCGCCGGCTACCTGGGGGGTCTGATGGGGACAGAGTTGTGGTGAGAATGCAGGGTGTCCACCGAGAGCGCTCCTACTCCCCCTGCTGCCCTCCCCCAGACACCAGGGCTCACTCAGGTGCCAGGCGCCGCGAGGAGCCCGGCCCACCCACGTGGCCTCTTCCAGGTGAGCCAGCACAGCCACGGGCTCCGCAGGGGCCGGCGGGCTCCCCGTGGTTCCCACAGAAGCTGCCCTGGGAGGCCGGCCGGGGGGAGTGTGCAGGGCCCGCTGACCTCGGCTCCCTGCAGCACCGCTGGGCGGCCCAAAGGCCCTCGCTGCGCCCCAGCCCGCCGAGTCCAGCGCACTGCTCATCGCATCTCTGCGTGAGGACGTGGGTGCCTGACTCAGGCCGAGCGGGTGCATGGGAGCCCAGGTGCTGCCCAGGGCCCAGAGGTTAGCCGGGACCTGCACAGTATGTGTGTGCTCAGTGTGTGCTCAGTATGTGTGCTCAGTGTGTGTTCACAGTGTGTGTGTGCTCAGTATATGTGTGCTCAGTGTGTGTGTTCACAGTGTGTGTGTGCTCAGTATATGTGTGCTCAGTGTGTGTGTTCACAGTGTGTGTGTGCTCAGTATATGTGTGCTCAGTGTGTGTTCACAGTGTGTGTGTGCTCAGTATATGTGTGCTCAGTGTGTGTATTCACAGTGTGTGTGTGCTCAGTATATGTGTGCTCAGTGTGTGTGTTCACAGTGTGTGTGTGCACAGTATGTGTGTGCTCAGTGTGTGCTCAGTGTGTGTTCACAGTGTGTGTGTGCTCAGTATATGTGTGCTCAGTGTGTGTGTTCACAGTGTGTGTGTGCTCAGTGTGTGCTCAGCGTGTGTGCTCAATGTGTGTGTTCACAGTGTGTGTGCTCAGTATATGTGTGCTCAGTGTGTGCTCAGTGTGTGTGCTCAGTGTGTGTGTTCACAGTGTGTGTGTGCACAGTATGTGTGTGCTCACAGTGTGTGTGTGTGCTCAGTATATGTGTGTTCAGTGTGTGTGTTCACAGTGTGTGTGTGCACAGTATGTGTGTGCTCAGTGTGTGTTCACAATGGGTGCGTGCACAGTGTGTGTGTGCTCAGTGTGTATGTTCACAGTGTGTGTGTGCTCAGTATATGTGTGCTCAGTGTATGTTCACAGTGTGTGTGTGCTCAGTATATGTGTGCTCAGTGTGTGTGTTCACAGTGTGTGTGTGCTCGTGGGGTCCACCGAGCAACTCCTACTCCCCCTGTAACCCTCCCCCAGGACACCAGGGCTCACTCAGTGTGTGTGCTCATGGTGTGTGTTCACAGTAGGTGTATGCACAGTGTGTGTGTGCTCAGTGTGTGTGTGCATGGTATGGGTGTGTGCACATTGTGGGTATGTGCATTGTGTGTGCATGGTGTGTGTGTGCACGGTGTGTGTACAGTGGGTGTGTGCACAGTGGGTGTGTGCACAGTGGGTGTGCATGTGTGCATGATGTGGATGTGCACATTGAGAGAGTAAAAATTTGTAGGCCCCAATGACATATGAATACAATAAGTTTTACTATAAACTTGCTTTTATGTTCAACAAAGTACTTTCCAGCGCAAACTCTATTAATCCTATATTAATCCAGGTCATTTGTCTAACCTTGAAATCAGTTTTCAATTAACTTTTTTTCATTTTACTGAAATTATACTCATAGGGATTATTTCCCTTCAATTTTAAATTACAAAAAAAATCATGACTTTTCATTGTTGTTTGTTCAGATCGGTTTTACGGTTATAGTTTCTCTTGAGGGGTCTTTGGGGGCCAGGGGACAAAACCCAAACAAATCACAGGGCGGAAAACAAATTGCCCCTCACCCCCGCAAACCCTGAGCGGGACTCACAGCCGGGAGCACCCAGAGAGGACCTGTCAGGGACTGGAGCCCCTGCAGACCCGCCGGCCACGCCCTCAGCCACGTGCCGTGAGGCGGTCGCTTGGAGCGGACGGGCAGAGGACATTCCTGGACGAGCGGAGGCAGGGCCGCAGCTGTCGAGGCTGCTCCTGCGGATTCCGGATGCGGCTCCGGGCACATGCCTGGTCTTGTGGGGACGAGCCTCCCGCGCTGACAGCCCGGCCCGCGGGCGCCTCTCCAGCTGCAGGTGGCCCCTCAGATTGATGGCATTCCTCAACCAGCCCGTCTCCGGGAGGGAGCGCAGCCTCGGACCCACACTGCTCCGCCGGCCTCAGGGATGAGCCGCTTGCTCACTTACTCTCTCTCTGTGGCAGATAAGACACCGACACAAACAAGCACAAAGGGCCCAGCTGCGTGCCAAGGCCTCGGGCACTTTATGGCCGTTATCTCCTCGGCCCACACGCCCTGCAGGTGGGGGTGCTGCTCCCAGTGAACAGATAAGGAGTGGGTCTGGAGCGGAGGGACAGGCAAGGTCTTGGGTCATAAAGGAGCCGGTGCCTCCGGCCCACCTGCAGGCCGGCTGCCCACCCCGGAGAGGACACAACAGCCTCTTTGTTCTACAGACGGGTTCTGTCAGCCGTGCTGGCTCCAGGGAGAGCAGGAGGGGTGCAGGGGGCCGCCCCTCCTCACCGAGGCGTCTGGGGGAGCTGCTGCCCTTGGGCTGGTGCCGTGTGGAGCCGGGACAGGCGGGGCGTGGGGCGTCCGGGTCCCGGTTCTGAGTGATGATGCGCTGAGCCTGTGTGAACCACATGCTGACCCCACACCTTGGGGCAGCCGTGCCGAGGCCCCTGGTCCCAGGCCAGCCCTCGGAGGCCAGGGGCCACAGCACGGGAGGGGATGCCGAGGTGCAGCCTTGGACCGGCTCCTGAACACGGCTTTGCAGGGACGATGCCTCCCCAATGGCCACCAGCAGGGCCACTGAGCTCCAGCTACAGCTGAGGGTGCTCCCCGCTCAGTGTGCTGACCCCGGCTCCCAGGTCCTGGATAACCTGGAGCTCATGTGCCCGGGTGTTCCCACATCCATGGTCTGGAGCCTCAAGCTCATCTCTCAGGCCGAGGGGCCACCCTGGCCACCCCGGAGAGCAGAGGGAAGTGTCCAGGATCCGTGTCCATCCCTGGAGGTGGGAGGGGCTGGGCAGAGAGCCTCTGCTGGGCTCATTGGAGCCCTGTCCCTGCCTCGCCCCGACCCCACGCGTCGCACTCCTTTTGGACACGGGGTCATCCAATGGAAGGCGTTTCCGTTCCAGTTCTCTGAGGGGCGTCTTGGCACGTCAGCCCCTGGGAGCAGGAGGCCTCCAAACCTGCTGCAGGCCCAGGGACAGGGCCACGGTCACACAAAGTGTGCAGTGTGTACATGTGAGCATGCATGTTCTGAGCATGTGCATGTGTTCTGACCGTGTGTGGGTTCTGAACATGGGCATGCGTGAGCATGGGTGAACTGAGCCTTGCATGTATGCGTGCTTCTGCACACCAGTAAGCATGCGTGCATGCGAGTGTGTGTGTGGTGGACACGGCCGCTCAGCTCAGCCAGCCCCTCGGAGCAGCCGTGGCGTGCGGCTGACCCAGATACCATGTCCCCCCAGAGACTCCACAGGCGGCGCCTGCAGCAAGCACCACCCTCCTCCCCTGAGCAGAGGCTTCTTCTCCTTTAACTGTCCCAGGACTCGCTGCCCAGCTCTGCTTTTTAAAATAGCCGGAGACACGACTCCCAGGGGGGGAGGGGTGGGGGGCGCTGCTGAACCCAATTCCAGTGAACTTGGGGGGATGTGTCCTGCAGGGCAGGCCCTGCTCCTGAGAAGCTGTGTCGCGGGAAGCGGAGCCCCCCTGCCTGGAACTCACTGACGCCCCAGGGCCATGAGGGCGCCCCCTTCCAGAGCCAGCCTGCACCCCACTCCCTCGTCCTCCTGGGGGGGGCAGCCAACAGCACACGGACCGTCCACAGAGTCGCCTCCTTAGAAACCCACATAGGAGCCTGCATTTTTCACCAAAACACGAGGGAAGCTGGGTCAGGGAGGCAGGGCCAGGTCCGGTCCCCCGCTCTGCAGTTCTGAGGGGCCAACAGCCCTGCTTCCAACCTGCCCCCCCAACACACAGCCTCAGGCTGGGCTCAGACAGGGTCCCCAAAAGCTCTTCCTGACCCCAGCAATCGCCGGTCCCGCCCCGCCTGCTCGTTAATGGTTAACGGGCGATAGGCACGGCGATAGCGCGGGTTTTGGTTCCGGCCAGCGTCTCGGGAGCTGCGGCTGCGGCCTGGGCCTCCCTCAGGGCCCTTCATGTGCAGCCGAGCGGCTCGGAGAGGAGCGCGCTGTCCAAGCCGCAGCCGCTGCCAGCGCAGCCTGTGCGGTGAGAAGAGGAGGAAATTCCTGAGCCGTTTCATGTGACCCCGGGCCTGGGGGACAGGGCCCCTCCTCTGAGGCGGCCTTCCTGGGCAGGGGCTCCATGTCGCCTGAGGCCTCTGTGTTGTGGGGACCAGAGCTCTGGGGTGTGATTGGCACTGGGCCCAGCGGCCACTTGTCCTGGCCTCAGACCCTGGGCCTCAGCCCACCATCCAGCCTCCCAGGCCGCTGTCCGTGCTGCATGTCCAGACTCGGGCGGGAGAGCCCGCTGTCCCCTGGACGACCCGGGACAGGGGAAGCGCCAGGCTCCGGGCATGGGGGCACTCAGCAGGCCTCTCGCTGGCCTGCTCCGTGCGCCCGGCTCTGAGTCCGGGTGGCTGGGGTGCGTCTTGTCTCCGCTCTCAGGGAAGCACAGATGCCTGGCAGGTCTAGGAGCTGTCAGCATATTTCACCAGAAATATTTCACACAAATGGTTCCAACTCCTGTTTTTTGGAGTTTTAAGGATCTGACTGCTCATCAGATGATGCCAGATGCAGGAACCGTGGCAAGAATGGATAGTGAATGAGTGGATGAATGAATGAGTGAGTGGATGAATGAGTGAGTGAATGAATGGATGAGTGAGTAAATAGATGGATGAATGAATGAATGAATGAGTGAGTGGATGAATGAGTGAATGAATGGATGGATGAGTGAGTAAATAAATGAGTGAATGAATGGATGGATGAGTGAGTGAATGAGTGAATGAATGAATGGATGAGTGTGTGAGTGGATGAATGAATGAGTGAGTGAATGGATGAATGAATGAATGAATGAGTGAGTGAATGAATGAATGAATGAGGGAGAGAGGGAGTGGATGAATGAATGGATGAGTGAGTGAGTGAGTGAATGAGTAGGTGAATGAATGGATGAGTAAGTGAATGAGTGATGGTCCAAGCACCCCCTTTGGGGCAGAAGGCCTCCCTCGAGAGGCCTGGTTCCGGGCCCTCGCCTGGGGAAGGAGCCCCAGGCACTGCCTCACATGCCCGTCTTCTCTTAGAAAATGGCGCCTGTTCCAATGGCTGCCCTCCCACTTCCGTTTCTGAGGAACGTCACAGTCTCTGCATTTCCCATCGCACTCTCATGTGCCGGCCGATGTTTGTGGAGCTGAGACCAGGCCTGGGTGCAGACCTCAGGTGCCCACTCGCTGCCTCATGGGTGCCCCCTCCTTCAGGGTGTGGGTGCCAGGTGCGGGGGACCCACAGCGGAACCAGGACACAGCCCCCTCCCTCGGGGGCTCAGGATCTGGTCGGGGAGGAAGGCATGGAAACAAACCCCAATTCAGAGCTCAGCTTCTGTTCAGCTTGGTCCCCGGAGGCTGAGGTTGGCTGAGGGGCAGGTGGCCTCCGCCCAGTGAGTGATGGAGGCAGGGCACAGGGCGGGAGGTGGGCATCCTGCTCCAGCGGCAGCAGGCTCTCTGGTCTCTGGGGTCACCGTGCCACCAGAGGCACTGATCGTCGGGGACAGGACCGTCTGCTCATTCCAGAGACTGTGCTGGGTCCCTGGGGCAGGCGGGTGGGACGGGTGGGTGGGACGGGTGGGTGAGTGCAGCTGCCTGACTCGCTGGGAACCCACAGCCCAGTCTTGGCCTCTCTGGCTGGAGGAGACGGGCTGACCGCCATCCTGCTGGGGGGACCAGGGCCTGGGCTGGACTCAGCATGTGCTGGATGGGGAGGGAGAGGCTGCGGCTAAGGCTGTGTCCACAGGGAGGTGCTGGACGAGGGATAGAGAGACTGCTCTGAGGAGGACACGGGAAGGAGAAGCACCGGGTGAGCGAGTCCTGGAAAGCGTTTAAAGCCGAGAAGATAACGAGATGTCGGAAGCGAAGGGGCCACAGGTCACTGGAAGTTCACGGAGAACCACTTCCTGGGGCCGTGGGAAAACCGCAGGACGGAGGAGAGGCTTCTGTGGGGGCCTGGTCTGGAGCGCCCAGGAGGGGAGTCCAGGGCTGGGGGACGTGGACCCCAGGGAGGTGCAGTGTATCCCCAGCTCCCCCTTCCCGCCCATGAGTGGCAGGAAGTCGAGGGGTGGGTTTCTGATGGCCTCACTCCTCCCCGACCCACATCCTTCACCCCTGACATCTCACCCCCAGGAGCCTGAGGCTCCGCTGCCTGCTGACTGGAGTCCAAATCCGTCCCCAGGGGAAGTGGCATTTCACCGGAGCCGCGGGGTCTCGGAGGACGGAGAGGAGCGGGAGGAGGCCGCAGGGCCGTGGGAACGCAGGGCACACGCCCCGCAGTGGAGGGCGGAGGAGAGGGGAGTCTGGGGGGTGATGGACACCAGAGGCCGGGGTGGGAAAAGACCTGGACGGGAGCTTTAGGGTCTGGAAACCCCCAGGACAGGGGCTGCTGCTGGAAGCCAGAGAGAGCAGCCCTCTCCTCCCCCACCCCATGGACATAGGAGGAGGAGGAGGAGGGAGGTGTGGGGAGGGAGGTGTGGGGAGGGAGGTGTGGGGAGGGAGCTGTGGGGAGGGAGCTGTGGGGAGGGAATGGGGAGGAAATGGGGAGGGAATGGGGAGGGAATGGGGAGGGAGGTGTGGGGAGGAAATGGGGAGGGAATGGGGAGGGAGGTGTGGGGAGGGAATGGGGAGGGAATGGGGAAGGAGGTGTAGGGAGGGAGGTGTGGGGAGGGAATGGGGAGGGAATGGGGAGGGATGTGTGGGGAGGAAATGGGGAGGGAGGTGTGGGGAGGGAGGTGTGGGGAGGGAGGTGTGGGGAGGGAATGGGGAGGAAATGGGGAGGGAGGTGTGGGGAGGGAGGTGTGGGGAGGGAATGGGGAGGGAGGTGTGGGGAGGGAATGGGGAGGGAATGGGGAGGGAGGTGTGGGGAGGAAATGGGAAGGGAGGTGTGGGGAGGGAGGTGTGGGGAGGGAATGGGGAGGGAGGTGTGGGGCGGGAGGTGTGGGGAGGGAATGGGGAAGGAGGTGTGGGGAGGGAGGTGTGGGGAGGGAGGTGTGGGGAGGGAATGGGGAGGGAATGGGGAGGGAGGTGTGGGGAGGAAATGGGGAGGGAGGTGTGGGGAGGGAGGTGTGGGGAGGGAGGTGTGGGGAGGGAATGGGGAAGGAGGTGTGGGGAGGGAGGTGTGGGGAGGGAATGGGGAGGGAATGGGGAGGGAGGTGTGGGGAGGGAATGGGGAGGGAATGGGGAGGGAGGTGTGGGGAGGAAATGGGGAGGGAGGTGTGGGGAGGGAATGGGGAGGGAGGTGTGGGGAGGGAATGGGGAGGGAATGGGGAGGGAGGTGTGGGGAGGGAATGGGGAGGGAGGTGTGGGGAGGGAGGTGTGGGGAGGGAATGGGGAGGGAATGGGGAGGGAATGGGGAGGGAGGTGTGGGGAGGGAATGGGGAGGGAATGGGGAAGGAGGTGTGGGGAGGGAGGTGTGGGGAGGGAATGGGGAGGGAGGTGTGGCTGACAACCCCTCTGGGCTGGCTTGGGCAATGGGAGGAAGGAAGGAAGGCTACAGGCAGGCAGCAGCTTGCAGGAGCTGTGGGGTGGCTGCCCAGCCCGGCTTGTTGGGACATGCCAGTCACAACCGCTTCCTCCCGTCCCCACTGACAACCTGCCCGCTGCAAGGCATCTAGGGAATTCCCAGCTTCAATCCACTCTGTCTCTCGCTAGGCAGGTGGGGCAGGACCAGGGAGCAGGGTCTGTAGCTGGTAACTTAAGTGACTGTTTCATATGCTCTGACCAGCCATTGAGGGGACAGAGGACCTGTCTACAGCATGGAGGGCCTGGGACACAGGCTTGACTCTTAGGGAATAACCAGGCAGCAGGAGATGGACAATGACAGGTGTTCCCTGGGGGCTGGCTGGCTGGATGGATGGATGGATAGATGGGTAGGTGTATGGGTAGATGGACTGATGGATGGGTTGGTGGATGGATGGATGGATGGGTGGATGAATGGATGGATGGGTGGGTGGATGGATAGATGGTGGATCGGTGGATTGGTGGGTGGATGGGTAGATGGACTGATGGGTGGGTTGGTGGATGGATGAACGGATGGATGAATGGATGCATGTGTGAGTGGATGGATGGCTGGATGGATGGCTGGATGGATGGATGGGTGGATGGGTGGGTGTATGGACTAATGGATGGGTGGGTGGGTAGGTGGGTGGATGGATGGATGGATGAATGGATAGATGAGTGGATGGATGGACAAATGGATGAGTTGATGGGTGGGTGGGTAGATGGATGGACAGGTGGGTGTGTGGGTGGGTAGGTGGGTGGATGGACAGGTGGGTGGGTAGATGGATGGGTGTATGGATGAGTGGGTGGATGGACAGGTGGATGAGTGGGTAGGTGGATAGATGGATGGGTGAATGGGTGGATGGACAGATGGATGGGTGGGTGGATAGATAGGTGAGTAGAAAGGTGGATGGACAAATGGATGGATGGATGGATGGATGGACGGACGAATGGATGAGTTGATGGGTGGGTGGATGGACAGGTGGGTATGTGAGTATGTAGGTGGATGGATGGACGAGTGGGTGGATGGACAGGTGGGTGGGTAGATAGATGGGTGGATGGATGGGTGGGTGGGTGGATGGTGGATGGATGGATGGATGGATGGATGGACAGGCGGGTGGGTGGGTGGGTGGTGGGTGGATAGATGGATGGACAGGCGGGTGGGTGGATGGATGGATGGTTAGATGGACTAATGAATGGGTGGGTGGGTGGATGGATGGATGCATAGATGGACTGATGGACATAGGTGGGTGGATGGATAGGTGGGTAGATGGATGGAGTGGTGGATGAGTGGGTGGATGGATGGATGGATGGGTGGGTGACAGCTCATAGGTGCTGCAGAACTTTGGAGAAATACAGACACAGTGGAGACGCCCACCTGGTCGGCAGTGTGCTCCCTAGACCAGGGTCCACTGCGATCACTCTCCTCACCACACCAACCAAAGCTGAACTCCCCCAGGAACACATTACAAGAATCAGAAAGAAGCACCCACTCCCTGGCACCCCCCTCCGCTCCCACCTCCCAGACGTGCCCAGAGCCTCCAGCGCAGCCGCCTCGCCCTGTGGCACTGCCGGAGCCCCACGTGCCCGAGGGCATTGAGTTAATGACACTCAGTTTGACAAACGGGCTTCCCATGCTCATGGTCACATCTGGCCGGTGGCTCCTGTATGAACAGCTCAGGGGCGGAGGCTCCCATCACCCCAGAACGTTCCGCTAGACCGTACCCCCCGAGCACCACCCACACCCCTACCTCGTTGGCCTGGCTGACACCTATGCACTCAGCGTGGCCACAGCAATGGCCCAGGGGTGAGGCTGTGGGAGGATCACAGCTGTTTCACATCCAGGCTCTCGAGGTCCCACACTGTCTCGAGAAAGGAGAAGAGACACCCATTCTGCAGATGGCAACACCAAGGCCGAGCGAGTAAAGGACCTGGGCACCAAGTGGAAATCATTGAACAAGAAAGTACAGTAACAGAAATAAAACCTTCCGATGGGCTCAGGGAAACTGAGTGTGTGCTGGGAGCAGACGGGGGTGGGGGTGGGGATACTTGAGAACTCTGTGCTCCCTGCTCAGTTTTCCCGTCAACCTAAAGCTGCTCTTAGAACATCAAGTCTATTACGCCCGGCCGGTGTGGCTCAGTTGGTGAGCATTGACCTATGAAGCAGGAGGTCTGGGTTTGATTCCAGCTTAGGGTCCCAGCCCTCAGGGCAACCCCACCTCCAGCCAGCCCCTGAGAAGGCGCCTCCACTCGGCACTCTGGCCCAGGCCCCTCCTCTCTGGGCCACGGCAAAGGCCAGTGGTTTCTCTGGGGAATTTGCCTAAACGGCTCAGGACGTTTTGAAGCCGACTTCAGAGTGAAAATGGTTTCCCTCAAAATAGAGAGGAACTGGCTGTCCGGGAGTTAAAGATAGAATCCTGTGGCAAGGCCAAGGCTGGGGCCCTGTCTAGGCTGGCCCAGGACAGGGTGTGGCCAGCCGGTCTGGGCTCTGGGGCCTGTGGCTGGCACCCAGTCACACGGCCAGCACCCCCAGGGCTGGGCCAGTGTTGACTCAGCGTGAGGCCTGTGTTCCTCGAGGGAGAGGCGGGCTTCGAGGGCACATCCACCGAGGGGCTCTGGAGGGCTCCCTGGAGGAGGGGTCACCTGTGGTGTGAACCACTCTGCGGGCCTGGGCCAGACCAGGTGGGCCTGAGTGTCAGCCAGGGAGCGTATGTGACCGGTGGGCAGCGAGGAGCCGCTGGAAGCCGTGGTGTGAGAGGAATGGTCCCTGCGCGGGGAGAGCGGTCCCCGGGGAACGGCTGGCCAGAGCAGGGTCCCCACGCCCCCACTCCTGCAGGCAGGCACGGGGCAGGCTGTCTCTGGGGCGGGGGAGCCCAGCACCACGCCTGGCTCCAGATGCCGGAGGTGCCTGGGGCTGTGCCCACACCTGGAACCGGCTTCCCCACCATCACAGGTGAGGACAGGATCTCCGCCGGGACCCAGGGGTGTGCTCACTGCCGTGGAATGTGTGTGACAGCGTCCCACTGGGGCCTGGGGAGGGGAGACAGCTGGGAGCTGTGGCCTGTGGCCTGTGCTCGGCTCCCGGTGGCCTGTCCACCCCAGACCCCGGGCTGCCACCCCAGTGGGGCTCCGATCCCCCCTCACGCCACGTCTCCCTGCAAAGCTGAGCGCTGCTCCCACAGAGCCAGGCAGGGAGGCGGCTGCACCTGCAGGGCCCGGAGCTGGGCGGGGGGGGGGGGGGGGGGGGGGGGGGGGGGCGGGGCACGCGGTGACAGGGACGGGAGGAGGCCGGCCTTGCCTGGCACCTGTTTGCCTCGGGCTGCCTTCCCTCCCACACCTCCTGCACCTGAGGCCCCGGGGCGTGGTGTCTGGGCGGCGGGCAGGCAGGCAGGCGGGTGGAGGTGGTGGGTAATCCCATGTGGGTGGGAGGCAGGGGTCGGCCCCCACCAGGGCCAGCGTTGGAAGGTGATGCCCACGTGAGCCCAAGGCTGCAGCCCGTCCCAGCCGCCTGCCCAGGTGCTGGCCCCGCAGGGCGGGTGGTCACAGAACTCACCACCTGTGTGTGGTGAGGAGACTTAGGCTCAGAGACAACCTCTGTTCGGGTCACATACTGGCCAGTGGGAGGGGGCTCAACCCAGACACTGCCCCCACTCCCATGGCCTTACAGTGACTGGTGTGGCCGGGGCGGGCACAGGACACAGGCGCACGGGCTCGCTCAGGCGACACATTCCGATGGAAGCTGAAGGAGAGGAAGGAAGGCTCAGGCCCCACTGCTGTGGTGCCTGGGGCCTCGGGGAGGGCGGGGGAGGGTCCCATGCAGCTCCACGACCCCCACCAGGGCTGACTCGGTGGCCACGCATCAGCCTCCCCTCCCCACCCACACTGCACCTCTCTGTGGACACCCAGGGGTCCGCCAGCCCCTCTGACATCAGGCAGGACTGCGCAGTCAGCAGGCGCCGACCGGAACACCTGCCGGTGTCCGAGGTGTAAATGCCCCCAGCGTGGTCTCAGCTCCCAGGGTGTCACCCGGCCTCGAGCAGGGCAGCCCCACCCCAGGCCTGTGCCCGCTGAGAGGACCTGGGAGCACAGGGGGTGTGCACCGGCCGCCCCACCTGCCCCACACCTGTGTTAACAGCTCCATGGAGCCCGGCCAAGCCCGAGTTTACGGTGTCTGTGGCTGGTTCCCACCACAATTGCAGGCTCAGGTGATTACACGGATCGTATGGCCCAAAGCCATAAAAATTTACTATTGAGCACACGCAATGGCAAGTGTCATAAAATGACTAGAAAGTGATGAGATTTAAGTACTTATTAGCTTTCACAAAAACCACCTTATTGAGTTGTAATTATCATGCAATAAACGGCACATATTTAAAGTGTGAACTTGGTGGCAAGAGTATCTATTATTTGTACATAAATATGCCTGTGAAACCATCGCCTCACTAAAATCATGAGCACACACACCACCCCTCATTACATCCGTTTGCATTCCCCAGTGTTTGATATAAATGGAATAATATGATGTGGAATCTCTGCTGTCTGGCTGCTTTCACTCAGTGTAATTATTCCTTTTTTGTTGCTAATCCTCATCCGAGGATATTTTTCCATAGATTTTTAGGGAGGGTAGAAGGGGGAGGGAAAGACAGGGAAACACCAATGTGAGAGAAACACATCAATGGGTTGCTTCCTACACACGCCCCAACCAGGGTCTGGGCCAGGGAGGAGCCTGCAACTGAGGTACATGCTCTTGCCCAGAATCGAACCTGGGACTCTTTAGTCTGCAGGCCGATGCTCTCTCCACTGAGCCACACTGGCCAGGGCATGTGTGTACCTAGTCTGAGGCTCACCCCTGTGGTGGCATGTATCACTCCTTTTTATTGCTGGGTGCTATCCCAGGAAATGAAAATTTGACATGTTTGCCCATTCACCTTCTGATAGATGCATGGGTTACATCCAGTTCTGGACTTTTTACAGAGGATACGCATTCTATATAATAAAAGGCTAATATGCAAATCGATCCAATGGCAGAATAACCGGTTGCTATGTCATATATTGACCACCACCAGGGGGCAGATGCTCAACACAGGAGTTGCCCCCTGGTGGTCAGTGCGCTCGCACGGAGAGCACGGCTCAGCCAGAAGCCCTGAACAGGTTCACAGTGGTCGCAGCCTCTCCCGCCTCCAAGGCAGCTCTAAGGATGTCCGACTGCCAGCAGAGGCCCGCTCCCCAGAGGGCTCCCAGACTGTCAGCGAGCGCAGGCTGGGCTGAGGGACCCTTCCTAGCGGGTGCACAAATTTTGTGCACCAGGCCTCTAGTGACTTATACTGTCCTTCGTAATTGACTTCACTGGCTCTCTGTGTTCTGTGCCAATTGGAATGACCCTGTGTTCCACCCTGGGAAACAAGATTGAGTATCTCTCGTAAGATAGGTGGGCAGGCAGAAAATTTGCTTGTTGTTCTTTGTCTGTTTACCTGGGAATATCTTCATTTCACCTCCATTTTTTGAAAAATAGTTTTGCTGGATGTAGGATTCTTCGTTAACAGGTTTTTTTTCTTTTCTTTCAGAACTTTAAATATATTGTCCCCCTTCCTTCGCACCTCCTCTGTGCTGGTGAGAAGCTGGCTGTTGATTTTTGAAGAGTCCTCTGGTGTATGGTGGATCCTTTTCTGTTGCTGCTTTTAGGATTTCAACATTTTGACTGTAGTATGTGGTCCTGGGGGACTCTGTATTTATCCTACTTGGAGCTTCTTGGATGTAGATTATTGTTATTCTTCAAATTTGGAAAGTGTCCAGCCATTCATTCTTCAAATGTGTTTCTTATCTCTTAGTACTCCCATTACACATTCGATGGTGTGCTAAATGGCGTTCCACATTTCCTGCTGACCTGCTCCTTTTCCCCCTTCTTTTCTTTAGGTTACATCATCTCTATTGATCTTTAAGTTTATTGACACTTTCTTCTGCTAGTTCAGATTGACTGTGGAGCTGTTCTAGTGAATTTTTCATTTTGATTATTTTACCGCCAACTCCAGAATTGCCGTTGTTTCTTTTTATAATTCCCACCTCCTTACTGACAGTCTCTGCTTTATGAGCTATTATCAACCTCTCTGCCTTTAAGCTATTGTCAGCAGGGTTTCTTGTGAAAATATTTGTAACTTTTTCTTTACAATCTTCACAATACTGGGCCCCTTCGAAGAGCATGCCCTCTGCCACCTCAGAGGGGCCGGTGTCGGCGTGCGTGCCACCTGACAGACCCCCAAGGATGACTCCGGTTTCAGTCTGGCTCTCTCTGACTGCTTTTTTCCATGACATACATTTTTGGCTTGTCTACCTCTATTCTTATCACACCAACCTGCTGCTAACTGATTGCTCTATTGTTTTTAACAATGCCTTGGAGCAGAAATTGCTTCACAGTCTGATCCGAGTAAAGTCAGGCCCGCTGGCACGGGAAGGGTATTGGCAGTCTTTGAAGATGGTATTACCATCTCTGATTCTGCCCACCCTGGGCAGAAGCTCTGTGCTATGGAGAGGAGCTGGGGTGGGAAAGCTCACTCTTCACCAGCCACCCCTCCTCGATCCTCACTACAGGGCAGGAGCTCTGAGGAAGGCAGGTTTGGGAAGCAGTGCCACCCCGGCTGTCTCCGTCCCCTGGTATTAGTCTGTGATGACTAATGACACAAAGACAAGCAGAGTGGGACTGCCCATGAGGACAGGGCAGCCGCCTGTCTGCTCTGAGCCGCCAGCACGGCGCTCCCGCAGCAGAGCGTGGGGAGAATACTGCACTGCTCACCATTCTCCACCTGGTCCTCCCTGCAGAGCAGGAGCTTGAGCAGCAGAACAAGTGCCCACCTGGTATAGCTCCTCTGTACCAGAAAGAGACCCAGTAATGCTCCCTGAGTCTATACAGAGTGGCTTGTCCATCTCGGGGAGCTGGGGGGAGTGGGAGTTTCCGCTCCAGCCAAGCCCTCTGGCAAAGGTGTTCTACAGCCAAGAACCACGGGGGCAGGCAGTCCACATTATTCTTGCCACGTTATATAGGTTTTGTTGAACAAATGCCCCTCGATTTCCTGTTAGCCCTTTTATCAATATCTACAGACATTCAATGATTGTCTTTGCTAATTATGGGAAGCTTAATATGTTTGTTGGGGGAAGGTTTTTTCTTCCCCCCAAAGTAACACTGCCAATTCAAAGCCCCCTTTTTGGTGTTGTTTTTTTTTTTTTTTTTTTAATTTTATTGATTTTTTTACAAAGAGGAAGGGAGAGGGAGAGAGAGTCAGAAATATCAATGAGAGAGAAACATTAATCAGCTGCCTCCTGCACATCCCCCACTGGGGATGTGCCTGCAACCAAGGCAAATGCCCTTGACCAGAATCGGACCGGGGACCCTTGAGTCCACAGGCCGATGCTCTATCCACTGAACCAAACCAGTTAGGGCTCAATTACCTTTCAAAAAGATTTAAATAACAATAAAACTTAGATTTTTTTCCTCTGTGTTTACCATCTCTAATTCTTTTATTTCTTTCGTGTAGATTCCTATTTTTATGTGATACAATCTTTCTTCTGCCTGAAAGATTTTCTTTAACATTTTCCATAACACAGGTCTATTTGGCAATACGTGTTTGTTTTTGTTTTTGTTTTTGTTTTTTTAGCTTTCATATGTCTGAATAATCCTTATTTTGCCTTTTTTTTTTAAAAAGTCATTTTCATTGGGTATCAAATTCTGGATTTACAGATCTTTTGCTATCAGTAATTTAAAGATGCTGCTCTCCTGTCTTCTAGTTTGCATGTATCAAAGGAGAATTTTCTTCCACCCTTATCCTTCTTCAGGACATAATGCATCTTTCCCCTCTGACGGCTTTAAATAGTTTCCATTAATCACCAGTTTTGAGTAATTTATCACATGCGTTGGTGTGGTTCTTTTCACGTTTCTTGTGCTTATGATTCATACTTTGATTAAATACTTTATTTAATTATTTTCCCTTTGTATTTCATTTTACATAGTTTTGATTGATATGTATTCAAATTCACTAATCTTTTCTTCTATAATATTGAATCTGCTATTTTTCATTTCATTGACTTTTTCATCTCCATTGACCATTGTAATTTTTCATTTCTAAAAGGTCAATTGAAGTCTTTTTCTCTATCTTCCATGTCTCCAACGTTTTGTGTATATGGAATAAAGTGTTGATAACTATTTTAATGTCCTTGTCTGTAATCCTAACACCATGTTTGTTCTGTGTCATTTCCATTAATTGAATTTTCTCCGTTATGAGTCATATATTCCTTCTTCTTCATATGACTGCTAGTTTTTTGTTGGATGGCAGACATTGTAAAATTTATCTTGTCACTCATATTTTCCACTCTTGAGGCCAGGCCTTTTGAATACTCTCCCAGTGCCCAGAGCCCAAAGTGTTCTCGTTTGGCAGGTAAAAAGGCTCCGTTCCTGACTCAGGTTGTCCTTGTCCTGGCCTTGGGGGCAGTTTTCTCATACTGGTTTCCTGAACACTCACAGAGGAACCTGTGTACCCCAGAGTCTTTTCTTCACAACTCTATGTCCCAGGACTCTCATCACCTGGTTTCCCCAAACTCTCTCTCAACTCACTTCCTGTAGGGAGCAGTTATAGGGTTAAGCCTTTGACTGACCTGCTGGCAAAGCCACAAACAAGTCCCAGCTTGGAGGGCACAGTCCTCTAAGCATAATTAAGCTTGATCTTATGACTGCTCTCTAAATCTTTCCTGGGTAGCTAATGGGCTGTAGAAGGTGCTGCAAGTGCTGCCAAAACAAGTGAAACTTACAAGAACATTGTAAATTACCTTGTTTACCCCTAACTATAAATAAAACCTCAGCTTTGCCGTCTAGATCTGTTCTGTGGCCTCAGTCAGGCACAGAAGATCCACCTAGACCCAGCTTATCCTCTTGGTCTGTCTTTTCTTCATCCTTTGCCAGCCCTCCCTCAGGCTCTCCAAACCCTTGGCTGTACTGGCATGACACAGTTTCCCTCCCCTGTGCTGTGGTCTGTCTCTTGAGCTGTCAGCTGGGCTTTGTAGGACTCGACCCACTTGCTGTCCTTCCCTCAGGGATCACTCTCCTTTACTACCTAGTGCTCAGACTCTTGAAAAACACTGTTTTAGGTATGGCCAGTTTTGCTCAGTGGATAGAGCATGGGCCTATGGACCAAAGGGTCCCAGGTTCAATTCCGGTCCAGAGCACGTGCCTTGGTTCCATGCTCCTCCCCTGCCCCGGTGCTGGTTGGGGCGTGTGCAGGAAGCAACCAATTGGTGAGTTTCTCTCACATTGATGTTTCTGTCTTTGCCTCTCTCTAAAAGATCAATGGAAAAATGTCCTCTAGTGAGGATTAACAAAAACACACACACACAAAAACACACATTGTTTTATATTTTTGTATGTAGGAGGGTAAATCTGGTCCCATTTTATTAATAGTCCAGCTTGGCCAGAAGCCCCCACACCTGTATTTAATTTTAATAACGAGATGTGTTTGCTCTGTTTCTCTGCAAGTAAATGATTTTAGGCAAGGAGTCATCAACCACTTCCTTTTTTCCCATCACCCACCTAGAATCCTACCTGGCACATAACAGGTGCTCAATAAATGAGTGTCTTTTGGTATCAGTGGGCAGTGGGCACCCTCACCAGTCAAGTGTAGATTCCTGAGGAGTCAGGACCCTGCCCTCAGGTAAAGCACAGCCTGGGGAGACCAGTCAGCTCAGCACAGGGGACTTCTGATAGAAATGGGGGGTCTCACACTTGGCCAGTGTGGATACACTAGAGAAGTCACCCATGGATGACGGATGGATGGATGGATGGACGGATGGATGGATGGATGGATAGATGGTTGGATGATGGATGGTGATGGATGGATAGATGGGTGGTGATGGATGGATGGATGGTGGGTGTATTGATGGTGGATAGTTGGGTGGATGGATGCTGATGGATAGATAGATAGATAGATAGATAGATAGATAGATAGATGAACGGATGATGGATGGTTGGGTAGATGTATGGTAATGGATGGATAGATGAATGGTGGATGGATGGATGGATGGATGGTGATGGATGGATGGATGGATGGATGGATGATGGATGATGAATGGTTGGATAGATGGATGGTGATGGATGGATGGTAGATGAATAGATGGATGGATGGATGAATAGATGATGGGTGATGGATGATGGATGGTTAGATAGATGGATGGTGATGGATGGATGGATGGTGATGGATGATGGATGATTGGATATGGTAGATGAATGATTTAAAAGTGCAGTAGAGTCTTTCCCTAGGACCCAGGCTACCAATTTCTTAGATGCTCCCTGAAGAAAGTGGGCGTTACTGGGATGGTGAGGGATCATTGTGCTCTAGTTCCCACAGTCTGCAAGCGTTTTTGTGAACATTGCCTAAAGTTTTCAGTAATGATCCACCCCTTGTTAACATTGATATTGAAACCATCTCATCTGCACTTTGAATACTTTCACTTTTAGCAATAGTGTCTATGAACTGTTAAACTTGTCATTAGGTAAGATCGGATGAGCCTGGGACACAACTGGAATCAATACTTTGTGAGACGTTTGACTGGTGGGTATTGTTGCTTGTAGGTCAGTGCACCCTCCAGAGGGATCGGTGCCCTGGCTCTGGCGCTGGCCATGCTTCTGGACCTGGTGCCAGCTGGTCAGGGCCTCGCTGTGCACGCGGGACCTGGGCGTCCTCCTGCCCGAGCACGCTGAGCTTTGACTAAAAATGTACAAAAGTTGCCCGGCCAGCGTGGCTCAGTGGCTAAACATCAACCTACAAACCAGGAGGTCAGAGTTCGATTCCTGCTCAAGACACATGCCCGGGTTACAGGGCCCCATCCCCAGTAAAGGGAGTGCAGGAGGCAGCCAATCATTGATCCTCTCTCATCACTGATGTTTCTGTCTTTCTCCTTTCCTCTCTGAAATCAACAAAGATATATATTTTCTAAACTGTACACAAACTCAAAAACTGCCTCCCTTGCCTCAGAGAGGCTGGGAATCACTGATGTTCAGTGCCCTCCTGGAGCTGCCGTCACCCCCACCCCTTCCTGGCCACACCCGAGATCTGTGCCGCAATAGTCTCCCTGGGGCGTCTCTCTGGGGCGACTCTCTGGGGAGTCTCCCTGGTGTTCCTGGGAGTGTGTGACTAAGCATGAGCGCCCCGCGAGCGGGAGGGGGAGTCCGGCCACAGCAGAGCCAGGGTTCGAGCCCAACACTTTGGTGTTGGCCTGGACCTCTCCCACTCATTGGTTTCAGAGAAACATCAGTGATGAGAGAGAATCATCGAGGGACGGGCCCCACCTGGAGCATCTGTCTCCCTGCCTCTACTTGTCCCCCCAGAATTCTTTGAAGCTCTAGTGCCCCCTCGCTCAGGGTCTAGACACAGGTAGGGTGAGAGCCAGCTGAGTTTCTGGGACCCAGAAGAGGGGATAGGGGTGGGCCAGCTGGTGTTTTGAAAGGATGCAGCTCCTGAGGAGGGGGGGTGAGCTCACAGCCAACCGCCCCCTCATCCTGGAACCCCTTGGCCTCTGAGCCTCTCCCCGCTCCCTCTCCCTCCCACCTCCAGACCACCCTGGCATTCACCAAACCTGTCTGCCCGCAGCCTGGGGGGAGGGAGGGAGGGAGAGGGGCTTTCACAGGCCTGGCCCTGGGCCTGACCGCCCCCCGAACCTGCAGCCCCCGTGAGGACTGAGAGGGTTACCCAGCAGGTCTCAGAGAGCAGCTGCACAGCCCGCTTTTAATATCAAGGTTTTCCGAAGATCAAATGAGAAAAAAAGAGAGAACAGTATTTTGGAAACATCTAATGTGCCAACTAATTAAGTGTCTGATTCCTAACAAGCTCCCTGGCAGGAGGAGGGGCGGCCGGGCCCCTCAGCCCCTGGCGCAGCCACAGGACGGACGGGAGGGACCGGAGCGGCGGGGTGAGCACCTGCCGAGCAGGACGGCCCAGGGGACGGCGCCCACAGACTCGGACAGGACGGCCACAAACACGTCTGATGACGGGCGAGAAAGGTCGGTCCGGCACAGACAGGGATCGCCTCCCACCCACCAGCCACCAGAGCACCCGCCGCTCACCGGCCAGCACGCTGCTGAGGCCCAGCCTCAGGCCTCAGAGGAATTCACGCCGAAGCCACCGATCGGAGGCTGTGCCCCAAACGGCGGGAGACATCAGGCGTGGCGAGAACGTGGAGACGCGACCTCCGGGCCATGAGGGGGGGATGTGACCAGAGGGGGGCATTGCTTGTGGGAACAGCGCTCTTGTCCCCGACCATTAACCCGAACTACCGTGCTCTGGGTGTGCGTCCAATAGAACCAAAAGCGAATCTGAAATCAATGAAAACATATTGTTATTGATTTCAGAGAGAAAGGGAGAGGGAGAGGGAGAGAGACATCGGTGATGAGACAGAATCATCGACCGCCTGCCTCCTGCACGCCCCACACTGGGATCAAGCCCACAACCTGGGCCTGTGCCCCGACAGGGAACCGAACCCTGACATCCTGGTTCATAGGCCGTCGCTCAGCCATGGAGCCAAGCGGGCTGGGCTGCACGCGGGACCTTACGGTCATGTGTACATGGCACTCACAGCAGCTCCTTCCCTGTGACCCGGGAGGAGGGTCGTCACAGAGGCGAGGACACCCATGGGGCCCAGCCTCACCGAGTGTCAGCCTCAAAGGAGGCAGCGGGAGCACTACAAGGAGCACAGCGGGAGCACAGCGAGGAGCACAGCGAGGAGCACAGCGAGGAGCAGAGC